>NW_007729807.1:172329-176760 GCF_000696425.1 Galeopterus variegatus | reverse complement strand
GAGCTGAGACAAGAGTGTGCTCACACTTGGTGCA
The DNA here is from genome assembly GCF_000696425.1 of Galeopterus variegatus. Taxonomy (NCBI): domain Eukaryota; kingdom Metazoa; phylum Chordata; class Mammalia; order Dermoptera; family Cynocephalidae; genus Galeopterus; species Galeopterus variegatus. The sequence continues at coordinate 176,726 of NW_007729807.1, read as the reverse complement.
GAACTACTGCTGCCGTTTCAAAATAAAGCCTGCTCAGATGTCATTTCTACTGGTGTTGGGTAAAAGACAAAATCTTTGGATACAAATTATTCTGTAGCCATTGAAAGTGATACCACATCTTAAGGGGACCTTTGACAGAGAGTTCTAAAACACTCATGGTGGGCAAAGGATGGAACCAAAAAACCTAAGTCCCTTTTCCGATAGGGCCGTTTCTCAAACTTGAATGTGAATCGAATCACCTGGGGGCTCGTTAAAACATAGATTGCAGCCCATCCCCCCATGTCACCAGAGTTTCTGATTCTATAGATTCAGGGTGGGGCCTGAAATTCTAACAAGTTCCCAGGTGATGCTGGTGCAAGGACACCCCTGGAGAAGCCCTGCCTCACCTGGTCTTCCTCTCAGTTCAGGGTTTGCGTCACCTTTTCCCTCCAGCCTGCCCTGCCTTTGCTGCTGTCTTGCCTGCCTGGTCTGATTTCTCTACCCTTGTCCTGGGGAAGGGCAGATTTGTTGAAAGTTCTCCCTGATTTACATGGGATTTGCATCTACTTATGGACAACTGTTTCTTTGGTCCTAACTTCCTCTCCTTCTTTTACTCCTTTTCTCTTTTTTTCGCATCATTTTTGGGCCTCCAGATATTCCATCATGACGTAAAAGTAGAGCATGGTGCATAGCTCCCTAACCGACGCTGCGGTGACCCCAATTAGGAGGAGGCAGATGCAAAAGGAGCATCCTTCCCATCACCATCCTCGTCTTTGGAACCCCCAAGTGCCTCTACCCCAACTGTCAATTCCCTGGTCCCAATTCCCTAATCACTTTGCCACAGTAAATAATTGCTGGTGCATGGTGACCCAAGGTCACAGCCAATGGAGGGATGTAATTAGGACCTTCATTTCTGAGCAGCTCGGGAGCTGTCTTGCAGCTGATATGTGTTTCTCTGACCCCTTGGACTGACACTCATGTCCTCTTCCACCCACCCCCTTTGGAGGCCTGACAGCCTGGGTTGGATAGAGTTGTTCATGGGCAGATGCCAATGTTGTCTTTCTTTGCATCTTTCTCTTGGAAACGAGAGGCAAAGCATCATCCTGTGGGCAGCTGGGAGCCTGGCCCTCACCTTTCCCACCCGACCTTGTAGTGTGCGGGTGCTCTCTGATGACCATTTCAGGGCCACATCTGAAGCTAGAGATTCACTTTGCACCGTATCTTTTTGGACTCCCAACACCTCATGGCTGTCATCGCTTCTCCTGTGTTAGGCCGTCATCTTGCTTCCTTTTTTCTTTGCCTTCCGAGTCCTGCTAATATGTGCTTGGTAGAAAAGGGCGTGCTCCAAGCTCCCTGGGTTGAGAAGGCCTGTAGTGACTTGGAATGTGTCCTGGTGGGTGGGACGCTGATGCGGGAGGCAGAAGCTTGGCCTTTTATTCCTGCCTCTTCCAGCTCTCCATGCTGGACTGATTTCTTTCTCTTAAATGCATGCTGCCAGGATGCCTTGCTGGGGAAGATGATGACAGATAAATGCTTTGGAGTTCTTTTGGAAACGTCCCCCTGCTCAAAGCAGCAGAGGAAAACATCTCCTTGCCTTTACTCTGACTCCTATGGCTAAGCTAGACTTGTGACAAAAATAAAACTTAGGGAAAGTCCAAGAATCTCTTGTGTGTCCTTCCAGCGTCCCATTTTTGGAAGGGGAGGGGACTGCTGGGGAAGGAAGAGAGCAGCAAGCGTGATGTAATGTTTTGGTGTCTGATGTTTCGAGTCTCCTTGTGGAAAGAATGTTCATACTAAGACTGAAGGAAGCAGAAGTTTTATTGATTTAAGTAAAGGAGGAATCATTGGCTGTCATCTCTAAGAAGGACATTTGTGCCAATAAACTTGCACAGCCCCCACAGTCCTGTGCCTGTGTCTGGTTCTGGGCCACTGTGCTTGTGCTCTCTCAGGGCCTGGCACTGCCTTCTCTTCCTGGCTTCTGAGTCCCACTGGGTCCACGACCAAGCTCTTGCCTCCTTCTTCTCTTGGAAATACTCTTATGGGCAGAGATGTTTCCTTGCCTGCTCAGCCCCACTGCCCTCTCCCCATTAAGTACATCAGGCATAGCCAGGGACAAAATACCAGGGACCCCACAAAAGAAAAGTCCTTTCCTTGCTAGATATTGGTGCAAGAGAGCCTTCTCAAAAGTGTTGATCTGAGACCAGGCTTCGGGGTTGCTTAATATATCTTTTAATATCTATTCTCGTGTGTTGGTATATTTCTCCAGCTTTCTGAGGGGCACAACTATCTGCCCTTTTAGACTCTCCCCCTTGTACCTCCTAAGTTGCACAACACATAAGTTCTTGTTGGTGCAGGTGATGCTGGCTAGGGAAGTTCATGGATGTTGACTTTGACTCTACTTCTGTGATCACCCTGAGAAGTTTCAAGGCAGGGATTCAGCAAAGAGGGGGCCCAGCGCAAAGACCACAGCCAGAGGACTTGAAAGTAGAATCCAGTTGCCTCCTGTGGTCTGGGCTTATGATACCAGGTTTCACTTTCCTTCCTTAGACGTAGTCTCCTGTGAGATGTGTGGAAGTTTTCAGAATCAAAATGGAGTCATATGTGTCAAAAACTTTGACAAATAGAGCTGGGGAAGGCCACAAAGGGGAGAGTGCGGTTCTCATGCATGTATGCCTGATAACAAGAACTAACACAAAGGATTCTGCAAAGCTACAACCTGGTACAGAGGCCATCACAACCTTGTACAAAAAATACTTCGTGAGGACACCTGCTCGGCAACTGTCTGTCCAACCTTGACTGGCGTCACCCTTGTTATTGATCCTTGCAGCCAAGGATAATTATTCCAAAACAATGATGTAATCCTCCACCATTTTTCCTTTAGAAAGTCTGTGTGCCTTTACCTCCCTGAGTAAGCACATAGTTTACTATGGCATGTGTGTTCCCATTGCAATGTCCCATTCCTGATTAAACTCATTATTGTTTTAGAGAGCCTCTCTCGCTGTTACTTAGGTGACAGGTATGGGAATCAATTGTCATTTTTAAAAAAGAGGTTTGGGCTGGTGAGTAACTAGGATCGTTGGGTTTGCACAATCCATACCATGAGGGTGAAAATACAGAAGAGAGTATAACCTGGGATTTTCTTCACCCAGGTATGGGAATCAATTGTCATTTTTAAAAAAGAGGTTTGGGCTGGTGAGTAACTAGGATCATTGGGTTTGCACAATCCATACCATGAGGGTGAAAATACAGAAGAGAGTATAACCTGGGATTTTCTTCACTCTTGAATCATCTTCTTTTGGAGGCTTCTAAGCCTTGAGTGGTTGAGCTGTCAAAGATTTAGTCCCTGCCTGGGATCTGGAGCCATGAAGCAAGAGGCCTAGAAACTGGCTTACCCACTTGGGCCTCTGTAGGCCTCCAACTTGCCAGAGAGCTCCACGCCACAGTGGAACAGAATCATTACTCATGGATATGCAGAGATTATTCTGGAATTTCAGGCATTACAAGTCCCTGGGGATGCTGTGGCTGCCTCCTTGGCCATTGTCTCTACAGCAGGCTAGCAGGTTCCTCTGCTCCGAGGAAGCTGGAGTGACCCTAACCCTGACTTTGGTGGAGGGCAGGGTCCTGCCTTTTTGGCCTCTGCAGTGCGCTCTGCTTAGCAGCTGAGTGACCCAGGAGATAGGGAGGGGAGTAGAGTGAAGTGAACGTGATCACTTGCTGCTAAGAGAACAGTAATAAAATTAATGAGCTCTTAGAGCTCCCCATTTAGAGTGCAATTGGTGTGTCAGAGGCATTTACAATACTGGTCCTCTAGACGTCAGCCTGGGAAAGACATAGAGCTGCTCACCTGTCCTGCCTACCTCTGTGGAAAGACCAACCTGCTTGCAAGGAGGAGACCACCCTTCCCTTTAAAAATCTTCTGGCATGAGCTCCTAGCTGAGGAAAAGTAGAGAGCCAGGGTTTTGATGTAGTTGTTACTGAGATCTACAACAACTGTGTTACATAGCTGCATTACATACCAGAAAAGGCCACAGCCTCCTGGACCTACATTCCAGTCCTAGCTCTCTTAATAATGTCCTGTGTGAGCCTGAGCAATGCACACAGCCTCTGTGGACATCAGTTTGCTCATCTGTATGTGAAGGGTCCCCTGGAACAGTCGTCTTCCTTCCTGGAGGAGAGAGGGATTTTGAGAGATGAAAAACAGCCGGTGTCCAGGAAGGAAATGGACAATGTGACGGAGAGAGGCATTTCACTGGGTATCCTTAGTCCAGAATCCATTGGCCTGGGGCTTTCAACTGGGCTTTTGGAACTCTGTAAAGTTGTCTGTGAAACAATAGGTGAGTGAGCATTTTCCAGAATCTTTGAGAAGATTCTCAGAGGAATGGTCCCCACAAGGTGAACACCTACTGGCAACTTGGGGG
>NW_007729807.1:170456-172046 GCF_000696425.1 Galeopterus variegatus | reverse complement strand
GGGGGAAGCAGCCTGGACTATGGCCACTAGATTGGGGTGGATGGGCATCTCCTTAGAGGCAGCACCCCAGTCAGCACACTTGGCCTCTTGTGCAGGGCACTGAAGGAGCCTTGCTCCTGGTTCTGGGTGCAGCTGTCAGGGAAGACAGCAACATATAAATGGAGGTGGCCACCTGTGACAGGGGAGTCTGAAGAAGAGCAGTTTCCAAATGAGGTGCCTCTTTGCCTCCTCATGGGGGCAGAACTGGGACTGTGAGACCAGCATATGTCCCTTCATCTCCCTGGGCCCTGGTTTCCCTGAAGTGGATCCTCTGTGGTGGGGAGCACTGGTCAGATAGGAGGTTTTGAGGGGATGGCTTCTCTTGGCTTCTGAGCCCATCAGAATATGGACGCAATGGCACCTGATTTGTTGTCTTGACCCGAGTGGACTTGGGACTGTCCTTACTTGGTTGTCCAAGCTGCACAGCTGGACATTTTCAGGGATCATGTTGCCAGCTAACTAAAAATCAAAACTCCAAACTGTATGGATCCGAGTAAGAGGCCAGGAGCTTGTGAAACTATGGTGAAGGGAGCCAGTCAACTGGGCAGAATGGGAGTGAGCAGAGCCATTGCGGGCTCAGGACAAGCATGAGGCTACACTTGTGCCGAGCCGCGTGTCTGTCTGCTTAACCAGCCAGCTAATTTTCACCTTGTTGGAAAAAGCTGTTTAAAAAGGCTTGACCTTGTTAATGAGCCAGGGGTTTGCCACCAGTTTGATTCAATTTGATTCAATTCAGTTTAAAGCAATTCAATTAATAAACCAAATATTTATTAATTACTTGTGCCTTTGGTACCTTACCAAGAAATGTCAAGGATATATAAGAAATAAAAGACACAGTCTCTGCTTTTGATGAGCTCATCAGGTAGCTGTGAAGAATAAACATTTATGCAAGGAATACCTGGAGAGAACCAGGACAGCACTATGTATAAATGCACATGTAAAGTTCAGTCTATGGGCAGGAGCTCCTTGCTGGTTCTTCTGTCTCCAGTTCACGGCTTCTGAGAAGTGCTAGCATCCAAAGTCCATCTGTCTCTTCACTCTTAGGTCTGAGAATCTGGCAAATGATTGTTTTTGTCAGGGAAGAAATAACATACAGATGCAGGGGAATGAGGTTGTGACTGGTTAGGAGAGAAGGATTAGAGGTTGCTCTTTCTGAGATATTAAAGCACGTAGATTCCTTGACTTGCCTCCACCCCTTCCACTTTATCTCTATGCCTCAGTTGAAGCTGACCACAGGGCTGGGCCCCCTCTTCCTGAAACCCTCCAGCTCTCCAGAAAATAAATAAATAAAGCCCTGATTTATAGCATATGCCAATGTCTGTGGTGTAAATACACCCACATGGAGAGCTCAAACTACCAATGGCTGAACAATCAGATGACAAAATTCCTGAAAATGTAACCAGCATCTCTTCTGAGTCAGCAATGGCTAGATCCAGCATACTGCAGTGGGTCCCCTCCTTGTGAGCTGGTCATTGCTGACACTTCACAGTGCAACAGGCCCAGACCTTACTGGTAAAGTAGTAGCTTCCATGAAATAGCACCTTGGGTACC
>NW_007729807.1:159797-170088 GCF_000696425.1 Galeopterus variegatus | reverse complement strand
GCAACAGGCCCAGACCTTACTGGTAAAGTAGTAGCTTCCATGAAATAGCACCTTGGGTACCCATGGTCAGCATCCACTGAGAATGGGATGTTAGGGAGGAAAACCTAGTGCTCCAACATGCTTCTCAGAGACAGAAACTAAAAGTTGAGAGAGAGGCACTCTTCGTGTTTGCTTGGGTCTTTAAACTTAGGAGAGAAGCTCATCTTCCTGAGATGTCCTGTGCGGTGTGGACAGAAGTCCGACTTAGATGACCTCTGGGGATTATGACATCCACTTTTAGACAATGTCTTCTGATGGGTTAAGGCATTAGGACCCCTCTGTTTGCACCGTGACATCCGGGTCACCTTTCCACCCCTTTCCACTGAGCCCTTTTCATCTTCCTCATACCTGCAAAATCATCTTCCTTCAGGGTAAGCCCCTTCCTCATCCACAAGAAGACAAATTACCCAGATATGGCTGAAAACATCAGTACTTAGGGGGTCAAACTCACTTGATCTGATGTCCCAGAGACACTATTTCCTACAGTTTCCCTCCTCCCCTCTCTGTTGAGAACCTCAAGGGATTGAGGAATGTGTATCCATCAATTGGGTGACAGGCTCAGAGTCCAAGGGGCACTGTCTTGGCATCTGAGAGCAGGAAAGGAGGAGACGGGGTCCAGTTCAGCTCATCCAGGTGATGCGCCATTCCATTCTGGGCTCTAGCAGGAGCCTGGCGAGCCAGCCGAAGGTCTTGGAGTGGGAATCAGCCAGAAATGTCAGTCAGCCAATGGAGCAGGGCCAGAAACATCAATGCAGAATTCTAGATGCCAGGAGGGCAGGAGAGGGGGGAGCGAAGGATGAAATGAGAGATTTGTTTGCAATTCTAATATAACAAATCAACAGATCACTGGGCAAAGACGCCTGATAGAAATGCGCATTATGGATGTGGGTGGGTGGGGAGAGGAAGCGGGGATGGAAAGTCCAGGCAGGGCCTGCTGCGGAATTTCAATGTGTGTGTCACTTGCAGGCTGGGGGCAAAGTGAGATGGTGCCAAGGCAGCGGACCTTGAGCTGAATCCCAAATCTACCACTTACTGGTCGTGTGGACTGGTGACCTCACCTGGGACCGGTGACCTCATCTTTTTGGCCTTCATTTCCTCCTCTGTAAAGTGGAACCCTTAAGAGTAGGGACAAGGTGGGGTTTTTGTAAAGATGCAGTGAGGTAACATAGGCACCTGGATAGTTGATGCTTGACAGATGAAACAGGTGTTATTTTATTTTCTTACTTAAAACACATATCATAGTGTCTGGTGCATAGAGTTAGTTTCCTTTCCCTTCCCTTCTAGGGGTAGTGGGAAGGCTAAGAGGGACAGATTGGTTAGAACTTAGATTTCACACACTGTCCGGGCAGCCGCGACATCGAAGGCCTTTCCCAGGTTTCCTCTCTGGGCCCCTCCGATGAAATCGACATGTCCCACCCTTTTCTGATTCTCTTTTCAATTCTTCCTCTAGCAGTGAGACGTGGGGCAGATATCTAATGGCATGGCAGGGGAGGGGGAAGTCTGGGTTTCCTGGTGTGTCAAGTGATGGGCGTCATGAGGCTGGAATGAGAGGTATGGCGGGAATGTTTGGTGGTAGTGTTACCTGACCTGTACTGAGGGGTGTGAGTGCAGCCTCTGGTCTGAGCACACCACATGCAGTATCTCACTGAAGCGTGAGCAACTGTATGGAGACGGTACTTACTCATCTGCAGCTCGGGGCGATGGGAGTTAGGCTGACCACGTATGCTCCAGGCCACACTGTGCTGCGTGCCCTGCCTCTGGCCTGCTCTCCCTCCCTCTGCACTGCTGGCCTTTTGCTGACATGGTGCAGAGCTGAGCTGGACCTTCCAGGGGGACAGCTCAGCTTTCAGAGCAGAGTAGTTGATCCCCTCCATCAAGAAGGACTTGGGAGTTTTTGCTCTTTGACTGTGGCCTTGATCTTACCACCTTATCACACAAGCCTGAGGGGCTGTGTCAACCATATTAGGCACCAGAATCACTGAGGGAGGACCCAGGAAGAGGCCATTAGTGTCTCTAAGGAAATCCCCAGGCCTTCTTTTTCATGTTTCTCTCTCTCTTTCCTTCTGGACAATGAAGTGAGGTGTTTGAACTGTTTGGCCATGGAATCAGGCAAAATTGGCCAAACCATATATTTGCCCCCTACCCTTTTTTATATAACTTGGGAAATTTTCAAAGCATTTTGGGTGTGAGAAATACCATTATAGATCCAGAAGTGAGTGTCATAGTTGTGTAGGGCTGGCCACGATTTGCTCAAATGCCGAACTTGGGAAATTTTCAAAGCATTTTGGGTGTGAGAAATACCATTATAGATCCAGAAGTGAGAGTCATAGTTGTGTAGGGCTGGCCACGATTTGCTCAAATGCCATGGTTTCTGGTTCACGCCACGGAGTTAAGTCTCTTATCTACTATCCCCCATGGTCAGAGGCAGCTAGATGTGTTCTGTGAGATGCATTCAGTGGGCAGGACCCATGGGGCACACCAACAAGGGTGAATGAGTGGATACCAGGGCAGGTACATCCACTCAGTGCTGCAAGAAGAGGGCTCTGAAGACCTGAGAGAGGAAATCAAAATGGTATGGGATGTGAGTTACTCCAGATAGGACTTCTCATCTGTTTCAGAAACAAGTGGATGGCAGGTTGGGAATACTGAACTCCACGTGTAAGTGTGGATGTGGTGAAGTGGCTTGGTTGGCTAGACCAAGAAGTTGAGAAGCCAGTTTAAGGAGATGCCCTTGAATGGACCTGAGGGTGCTGGTTTTCACTACGTGGGAGTGGGAATAGCTACTCTCCATTTCTTCATCCAGAGAAATGATTCAGCATGCATGGCCTACTGATGGTGGTCTGCGGAGTCCTCAAATGTGGGGGAAGTGGAGAATGTGCACAGGTGCACACCATGGAGAGGCACAGCTTTGCACCAAACCCACAGTCCCTCCCACTGCACGCCAGCACAGACCTTCACACAGATATGCGCCAGGCTGCCCAGGGTTATTGGAACTCAGGTCCACTTATGTGTTAACTGGATGACACCCATCATTCCGCATGCTCAAAGGACAGAATGTGGGCCTCTTTGTCATGCAGGGGGTTAATTCCTGATGACAACATCTGAGCAAAGGGCATGACTAAGAAGGTAGAAGATGAGTATTTAATTTAATTTCCAAATCTGAAGAAGAGTAGGTATGGAATAAAGTTTCGACACAAAGGATTTTCAGATTTTAGAAGAGTATTAATGAAGACTGAAATTGAGCAAGATAATGCTCTCAAGTCCATCTATATGGTTTTGATTTGGCTCAGTTTATAATCAGGGCATCGTGTCCACCGAGGGTGTGTGTGGCCTAGGGGTGCTTGCTTTAGTGGCTGGATGTCAGCTAAGGAGCCGAACGAGTCCATGGCTCTCCTCTGCTTGTTGATAGGATCAGTCTATTATTGTGTTTCTTGGAGTGGAAGCGCACGTTTAAAAAAAGAAGCTATGCCAGAAACGTTTTAATTTGAGAGAAGCACCAATTTAGAAAATGAAGGGGAACCCTGGAGAGGCTACACGTTGGTCTTCAGAAATTTTCTCCCCTGACTCCTTCAATGACAATATTTTCCCTTCCACGTAATAAAGAAAGGATGCAGACGTGAGGTTAATTAAGAGGGATGTATCTAAAGGAAGGCTGAGTCTGGAGCAACCCCAGGGGAACACGGCCGTGACCGCTGGCAGCGTCGCCAGCACCTCCCTGATTCCTATCGACTGCACACACACAGGGAAACGGACGACGGGCCCACTGGCAGCTGGAAATCAACTCTAGAAACATCCAGGAGGAGGGGGCGTAGAGATCACAGTCATGTAACCGTTAGTTTCTCTTACTGTTCAAAGGGAAGAAAGCATATACAGTGTGTAGGGAGGATTGGGATCTGGGAGGAAAATTGCCCCGTTGATTGAAACCTCAGGCAGTGCAACTGCTCTTTTTGAAGGCTTGGGACTTTGGAACCCGATCAAGGGTAGCCCAGAAGATGGTAAGGCTCCCCCAAAGGGTACAAAGATGACACTGCTGATTGGATTTGCCTTTGCTGTAGGAACATGGCCACCAAGAAAGGAAAGGCTCTGAGCACTGGCAGAGGAACGTTTTAGTTGGTCAAAGTGTCTTGTTCCTCCACAGAATCTGTGGGAGTGGGCCCTGGAAGAGAAGGGAAGTGTGGAATGAGGTGGATGGGCCTGGCTCTGCAGTCAGCTCTTGGTGACCACAGGCGTCACTTGGTCTGATCTCCTTTGTGATAAAGCCAGGGCGGGGTTCAGATGGAAGCTGGTATAGTGCAGGCCCAGCAGGCAGAACCAATGCTGTTGGCATCCACAGGGTGCCACTCCTGGTGTCACCCACCAAATGCCAGCAGCTTTGGGCACAGCATAGGGGTTTGATTTCTCAGGCCCTGCCAGTCTCAACCTATAACTTTAAGTCTATCAGATCAGGGCAAGGTAAGTCAAAGGGACTCCAAGAAGAAGCCACACAAAAAAACCAGGGGGCAGAAGGTGATGCTGATGGGGACACATGGTTCCTTTTCAATGCCCATCTTTCATACTAAATTGTGAGCTTGGGGAGCCTGGGGCTGTTTTTGTCTTGGTCACTGTTCCTCATCCGGAGCTTAGCCTAGGGACTGGGGCATTGAACGTACTTAGTAAATACTTACTAAAAGTCTGAGAGATGGAGTTTGTGAAGAGAGACTTCTCTCAGTGACAGCATTTGGGAGGACAAAGGTCAGGGTCTAAAAGAAAAAAGAAAAGAACAGGAAGAATCCCAGGGAGAAGCAGCAGATTGGAATCCAGAAAGAAAACGTAGGTGGTGGGGAAAGTTGCCCGTTGTAGAAAAGTAAGAATCTTGAGGCATTCCCAAGAAGGAAGGGGGTGGAAAGGACATCTGTTAAAACTCTGAAAGTGGGTTGGGGGCTGGGGGACGCTTCATTTCCATCTTTCCAGGCTTTTCCCTGTTTCTTTTCTGTTTCTTTGCTTACTGACATTTAAGCTTATACACGCTCTGCAGGCTCACCTGAGCTGCTGTCATCTGGGACCTCCACGGTCCTGGGTCCTAAAATCCAGGCTGGTGACACTGAACATATTCCTTTAATCTCCAGCTCTTTGCTCCTGACTGATAACTTTTTCTCTGCTCCTTTGGACTTGGATTGTCCCGTCTTTCTGTCTCTGGATCTCCCGGGCAACCCTGAGGGCCAGGTGTGATCATTAAGAGATTGGGGTTGGGGCTCCTCTGAGAAAGGATGCTCAGCAGATGGTCCCTCAGCCTCAGAAGATCTGGGGTCTTGTATCACCTCTGACTGACTGACTGTCACCTGAGGTCAGGAATGTCACTCTTGCATGCAGTTTCCACCGAGAACTTTAGTGACATGCCACCTCAGAAAGCAGTTGGCACTCCTTACCCTGAAGGGCCTCTCCAATGTGAAGCCCAGACAGACGTCTGTCCTCGTTAAGCTGGGCCTACTTTGGGGATCATCCTTCTCTGATATTCAGCCGTTGCTGGACTTGGACAAGTCATTCTTTCAGAGATCTTAGTTTTCTTGACTGGCAGTCAAGCAATAGGATTATTATTTGACTAAATAGGTTTTTAAAATGTGGTAGAGTCACATTTTTTATATAAATATAATATGAAATGTAAAAAGGCATGAAATAAATTCCAAAAGCAATGCTTAAAACAGAATTCCATTCATTACTACCTAAAGAGGCCAAGCATCATGGAATGAGCACACGGAAATTCTCTGTTCCACAGCCTTGGGATCTATGGGCAATGTCCTGTGCTTCTAAGCACAACGTGCTCCTAGCTAGGGAACATGAGTGGGAGGCAAGAGAATTTTGTTGTTATTCTCAATTCAATTCAGTGAGCATTAATGGAGGACATGTTATAGACCAGGCCCTGTGCTGAGCACTGCCAACCCAGAAGGAATAAACCATGACTGAGGAATTCCCAGCCCACTTACAGGTCAGTTTTCCAAAATACTATAATCATGTCTAAGATCTCATGGTGAGATCCATGACAAAGGCAAGTTTAGAAATCCCTTACATAATTTGCATTTTGTTGCTGTGGAGGTGAGATGCATTCTCATGAGACAGCAGCTAGTTGGGGGTAGGAAGAGCGGACTCTGAAACTGAGTCATTAGATTTAGGTTCTAGCTCTATCCCTGATGGGAACTCACCAGGTCAACTTAGGCCATAAAGTTGTGATTTATCTATCATGTCTAAGATCTCATGGTGAGATCCATGACAAAGGCAAGTTTAGAAATCCCTTACATACTTTGCATTTTGTTGCTGTGGAGGTGAGATGCAGTCTCATGAGACAGCAGCTAGTTGGGGGTAGGAAGAGGGGACTCTGAAACTGAGTCATTAGATTTAGGTTCTAGCTCTATCCCTGATGGGAACTCACCAGGTCAACTTAGGCCATAAAGTTGTGATTTATCACTGGAAGAAACCCAGGGTCCACTATTTCTATGTTATAGCTGAAGATGCTGAGTCTTCAGTACTCTAAGCCTTATCTTTTTTCATATATAAAAATAGAAATAATAAGGCATGCTTACCTTACTTACCTTACAAGGATTTTAGCAAATACAATGTGATCACAGTTGTCAGGATATTTTGGAAAAATAAATTCATAGCTGACTTGATTCTGCCTCTAGATGTGAGTGGTATCCTGTTTGTCATCCTTCTTTGTGCTGCATTCCCTTCTCTACCAGGTGCCCAAGGGAAGCCCTGTGGATCCAGCAGAGTTGCTGCAAAGATACAATTTTGAAAAACATTCTACTTATGGGCAAAAATCCCATAGCAGCAGCTAGGCCCCAACCCCTGTATAGTTGGTTTTTTCCGCAAACAAGTGCCTGATAATCATCCTTCATGGTGAAATATTTGATTTATTCTACGGTGGTTCATTGGAGGGTCTTTTAAAAAGAAAACTGTGTAAAAACATTTGCCAGCAGCTTTAGGGAAAGGGAGGAAAGAGCAGAAAGAATTACGACCACACACCCACAGGATTGTTATATTAAAACCTGTGTCCCACAAGTGAAGGGATTTTCTGATGCAGTTGGGTATCTTTACTCTGGACAATGAAATTGCTGTCCTTTGCCACTGAATAAATTACCTGTCAGGCTCTTTTAAGCAGTTTCAGGATGGTTAGTTTGAAGACAGCAGCACGTGCTGGAGAATGCTTGGGAGTAGGGAGAACGTATTCCAAAAGTTGCTGGCTGCATGTCATAGTGTGATTTTCTGTGTCATGTTGATCTGGTGTGATTTGACAGCTGTGTGTGAGAGGCAGCAACCTCAGAGAACTGAGAAGCACCTTCCAGGTGTTTGTCTGTGCAACATCTGTCTGTGCAAGGCAGCGGGAAGGTAAGCCGAGGCTCCCTTCTTAAACACAGGGATCCTGGTGTTTCCTGCAGGTTGAAGCTTGACATTCTTTTGGTTGCTTCACTTGTGGGAAAATGGGAGGAGGAAATTGACCCCATTATGAAGATAAATTTGTATTCTATGGCAGCACAGCATAAACCCACAAGGATCCATGCACACATGCACATACAAACACAGTAAGTTTTTCCAACCAGCTAGCCAGGAGCATTTATTTAATCCCATAAAGCTTCAGAAAGCACTACATGGCTCATTCAGTCTTAGGACTTTTTCTGGGGTCAGGAACCAGATGCTTCTCACTCTGGTAATCCCCCATCAGCAGGGCTGAGAGGATCACAGGTGAAGAGGAAACTGTGGAAACATTTGCTAGGCACTTTAGGGTTAGGGAAGAGAGAGTAGAAAGAAATATGGCCACAAATTTTGGTTGGTCACCTATTGTATGAACCTCTGAGTTAAGTGCTTACTCCCTTAGCCAGTGGTTTGCAAATGTTTTGGTTCCAGAAGCTGTCTGAGCAGCAGAAAATGCCCCTTTTCCTCCCACAAACATACATAGCAGATGTGTCAATTAGGGTGAATGGGAAGGGTAGCCATGCATTGATATAAATATGTGTGTATGTATATAAGTGTGTATATATGCATGTGTATAGATATATATGCATGTGTATAGATATATATGCATGTATATATGTGTATGTCTGTATGTGTGTGTGTTACATGTATATGCATGTATACCTACCTGTGTGTATGCATATGTGTAGCTATATATGAATAACCAAATGAATCACTTGTTCATTCTAAAGTGTGGGTGGTCACACATTCTGAGAGACTGGTTTGCAGATAGACTGAAGATCTTCAGAGACTCCCAGGGGTGACTTCTTTGGCCAGGGCTGGCCTCTGTGGTTGCCAAGCTGTAGCAAGATGGGCCTGCTGAGTCTCCAGGCCACGAGTCTGAAGCTGAGCTGCAAGTGTCAGGGCACCTGGATCTGGCTGACTGTTTTCTACTTCTCAATCCCCTGAAGGCCAGAGATAAATAAGAACTGCAATTTGTGAACGATACCAGGGCTGCTAAATGAACCAGGGATGGTTAACGTTCTTGCCGATGGTAAAGCACGTTATACGTGGTAATAATTGCAGGTTAATACTTGCAGCCTGGGATGAAGTTTAACAGGGACATGACAGTTCATCTCAATGTTGACTGAAGAAATAATATGTCCTCATATTTCATGTAAATCTGTAAGTCTATCACTGACTTACTATCCTAGCACTGGCCAGTTAATTTAGAACAATTTTTTTTTTGTTTGTTTTGATATGCTGGCTATCATTCACAAGGACCATTGAAAAAAAATTAGAGCAAGAACATAATTGTCAATATTAAGCACATCTAAAACTCCACGGAACTGTAATTGTTTTGAACATCTGTTGACTTGTTGGTTGTACCAGGCATTGGGCTAAGCCAGTCCAATTGCTAGCTAGCAAGTGGCAAAAATGGGCTACTGCCATAGTCTAGCTTCAGAGTCCTTGCTTGATTGACCATTACACTGTATGGTACTTTTAAATATATGTTAGACTAATATTGAGATTATCTAGATAGAATTATCATCCTATGCTAATATTCAGGGCATGGTTGAGAAGTTAGCAGTTCCTTGGTTATCTGGGTAGTATGAACCAGAACCGTGTTTGAAATAATGTTATATATTTAACCCCACCCCCCAATTCTGCTATGCCATTGTACATCTTAAATGATGTGGGGGCTGGGAAA
Organism: Galeopterus variegatus; assembly: GCF_000696425.1. Lineage (NCBI taxonomy): Eukaryota > Metazoa > Chordata > Mammalia > Dermoptera > Cynocephalidae > Galeopterus > Galeopterus variegatus. The sequence continues at coordinate 160,916 of NW_007729807.1, read as the reverse complement.
TAATAATAAAGCAAATTAATATTTGTTGAGCACTCACTACATGCCAGGCACTGTGCCAGTGCTTTATCATGAATTATGTCATAAAAAGCAACTCTATGAGAGTTGTATGTATGACTCTATGAGAGTCACTTAATATTTTTTCTTTTGTTCTTTTTAAAAAATTTTAACACTTATTTGTTCAAGTTTGTGGGGTATAGTGTGTTATTTCGATACGTGCAGATACTATCCATTGGTTCACTTAGAATAGATAGCATAGCTTTGCACCCGTTAATCCATCACTCTCCCGTGCTCCCACCCTACTTCTATGAGGACGACTCTTTTTTTATTCTACATGTGAGTGGGATCATGCAGTATTTGTCTTTCTGTGCCTGGCTTACTTCACTTAACATGATGGTCTCCAGTTCCATTCATGTTGCAAATGACAGGATTTCATTTTTTTAAGAGCTGAATAGTATTCTATTGTGTATACATGCCACAGTTTTTTTAATCCATTCATCTCTTGATGGGCATTTAGGTTGATTCTATCTCTTGGCTATTGTGAATAGTGTTGCGATGAACGTGGGAGTGCAGGTATCTCTTCCATATGGTTTCATTTCCTTTGGGTATTTACCCAGGAGTGGGATCGCTGGATCATAAAGTAGTTCAATTTTTAGTTCTCCGAGGAGCCTCTATCCTGTTTTCCACAATGGCTGCACCAATTTTCAATCCCACCAACAATGTAGGAGTGTCCTCTTTTCTCCTCATCCTCGCCAGCATTTGTTATTTTCTGTCTCGTCAATAACAGCCATCTAACTGGGGTGCGATGATATCTCATTGTGGTTTTAATTTGCATTTCCCTGATGATTAGTGATGTTGAGCATCTTTCTCATGTGAGTATTGGCCATTTGTATGTCTTCTTTTGGAAAATGTCTGTTAAGGTCATTTGCCCATTTTTTAAAATTGGGTTATTTGTTTTTTTGCTGTTAAGTTGTTTGTGTTCCTTATAGACTACACATCCCTTGTCTGACGTGTAGTTTGCAAACTCTTTCTCCCATCCTGTAGGTTGTCTATTCACTTTGTTGGTCATGTCCTTTGCTGTGCAGAACTTTTTAGTTTGTTGTAGTCCCATTTGTCGATTTT
>NW_007729807.1:157978-158933 GCF_000696425.1 Galeopterus variegatus | reverse complement strand
ATCAATTATGTTTCAATAAATAAAAAATAAAAATAAAAAATAATTTAGTAAAATAGCAGGGCATAGAATCAATAATCAATTTAAAATGCCAAAAGTTAATATAATACATAAAAAGAAAAATAGCTAGGTATGAGATTAAAGTTAAACCCTAAAACCTCTTTAAGGACATTAATTACAGTTAAATAAAAACGAGGTAATTCCATGTCTATTTTTCCACCAGACCACTTTTGCAAATAAAGCCCAGGTCTCACATACGTCTGTCCCACTAGGTCTTGGCACAGCCTGCTTGACACATAGTAAGGGCACAATAAATCTTTTTGAATAAATGGATGACTGGATGTTCATGTACAGATACTGCAGCATTGAATTATTTGGAAAATGTCAAATGACTCAAGCTTTACACACCATTAAAAAAAATATCTACTCCCATTTTGTGTAGCATTTCCCCTATGTTTTCTTCTATTAGATTCATAGTATCAAGTCTTAAATTTAGGTCTTTAATCCATTTTGAGTTGATTTTTGTGTATGGTGAAAGATGGGGGTCTAATTTCAATCTTCTGCATGTAGATGTCCAGTTTTCCCAGCACCATGTATTGAAGAGGCTGTCCTTTTCTCAGTGTATATTTTTGGCACCGTTGTTGAAAATCAGTTGGCTATAAATGTGTGGGTTTATTTCAGGGCTCTCTATTCTATTCTATTGGTCAATTTGTCTGTTTTCATGCCAGTACCGTGCCATCTTGATTACTGTAGCTTTATAGTATATTTTGAAGTCAGATATTGTGATACCTCCAAATTTGTTCTTTTTGTTTAAGATTGCTTTCACTGTACAGGGTCTTTTGTGGTTTCATGCAAATTTTAAGATTGTTTTTTCTATTTCTGTGATGCATGTTTTGGTGTTTTGGTAGGGATTGTATTGAATCTGTAGATTGCTTTGGGTGATATAAACATTTTGATG
>NW_007729807.1:125353-156390 GCF_000696425.1 Galeopterus variegatus | reverse complement strand
TGTCTCTGGTTGTGGGTACTTTGTTTTTTCTTTCATTTCTGTGTTGGATTATTTGCTGTTCTCACCATTTAAACTCTTTGCTGGAACTAATTTGTTGTCCTTTGCTTACTTCTAAAATGGGGGAACTTCCTGTGGGGACAAGTACTTGAGTTCTGCGGTTGAGCTAAATTGTTGCTTTGCTGCTGATTCCCTAGGGAAGGCTTTTTGTGCTGCTCAGATTTTAATAGTTGACTTTATAGGTACTTCCAGTTCTCAAGAGATCCAGTGCACCTGGGTTGTGTAGAAACTCTGGTTTGGGCCTGAGTCTTTTCATCAAACTGCACCACATGCAATTCTATATTCCTAACCAGTCTCCTCTGAGTTGTCCTGAGCTGATTGGGGTACAGATCAGCTATCCTTGCTGTGCCCCAGTGTTCCCCCGGTGGGCCCATCTCCCCCACTGCTCTTACTTCAAATACTTCCCATGGGATGGGCTGTGTGCTGGTCACTTGAGATGACTCACTGTCCTTTGAGTGGCTCCTTTTTTTCAGTTATTGTGGCTCCTCGTTCCTGTGTGGTTCCACGGGAACCTGATTAGTGGTCTTGCTGGCCTGGCAGCCTCCAAGGCCCTCTTGTCCCCTGCCGCCTCCAAGTAACTTCATACAAAGGGCACAGCTGTGGCTTTTGCCAGCTCCTGCTCTGTGCACTCAGCAGCTCCAGCCTGGATGTGGCCGTGGCTTGAAACAGTCCAAGCGGTTTTTTCTTTCTCTCATCACAGTTTCTCCCACCTTCATGCACTCCCACTTCTCCTCTTCCCTGAGCTCTAGTGGCCCCAGCTTGGCTGTTGTTGCTTTTTTATAGTTGTAAATTGGTTGATTTGTGGGAGAGAGTGACACCGGGGACTGTCAATTCCACCGTCTTGACTGGAAGCCTTCTTCAATTTCTTTCACCAGTGTTTCATAGTTTTTGTTGTAGATGTCTTTCATCTCCTTGGTTAAATTTACTCCTAGGTATTTAATTTTTTTGGTAGCTATTGTGAATGGGATTACTGTTTTGATTTCATCTTCAGATATTTTGTTTTTGGCATATAGGAAGGCTAATGATTTTTGTTTGTTGATTTTGTATCCTGCCACTTTACTGAATTCACTTATTAGTTCTAGTAATTTTTGGTGGAATCTTTAGGGTTTTCTATGTATATGATCATGCCATCTGCAAATAAGGATAGTTTGACTCCCTCCTTTCCAATATGGATGCCCTTTATTGTTTACTGTTTATTGCACTGTCTTGAACTTCCAGTACTATGTTGAATATGTGGGGAAAGTGGGTATCCTTGTCTTGTTCCAGATCTTACAGGAAAAGCCTTCAACTTTTGTCCATTGACTATAATACTAGATGTGGGTTTGTCAAATATGGCCTTTATTGTGCTGATGTACATTCCTTCTATATCTAATTTGTTAAGTGTTTTTATCATGAAGGGGTGTTGGATTTTATCAAATGCTTTTTCTATGGAGAGTCACTTAATATTATCTATATCTTCTAGATGAGGAAATTGAAGCTCTAAGTGGTCACAGAGTCTAAAGCTGGTATTTTAACCAGAAAATGGTGGTTTTTAATCACTCTTTAACCCCAATTTACAAACATATGCTTTTGGCATGTTGTGTGCAAATTCACACATGCTTGTATACCTATAAGCTATGCTGAGATGTTCCTGCATACGGTGTACCAAAGATAAACTTCTCAGAAGCCACGGCCGGGTTCTCCCACCGAGGGCCCATGGGCCAGGACCAGCTCTGTTTCAGGACATGAGCTGTGTCCTCCCACGACCACAGCTACACACCGACTGCAGTCCCTGCCCTGCCTTTGGCTTCCCTCCAGCCTTCCCTCCATGGAAAGCTTGGGCGCTATCTCGGCTCTTGTTAATTGTGTCTTTTACCCCTTCCCCCTTTTCTTCAGTTCCTCTGTCATTGGGGCAGTGGTTTCCACTGAATGTGAGAGTGAGCGACCTTGATTGTCAGGCTGTCCTCTCCAATCACACGGGCCCTCCTGCCTGCTGACAATCGGCACAAGTGACAGGAATGGCTCTGTTATTGGGTGCCCCCATGTTGCTGTAGCTGCCACCTCCGGGCTTTTGGGCATTTTTGTGTTGTGTGCATTTAGTGGTGTGGGGTCAACCTGAAAGGGGAGAAATAGGGAAAGTTTGAAGAGACCCATTAGGGCACAATGGGTGAAGGATCTCTTGGTGTGGAGGTGCAGATCTGGCGGCTTTTTCTGCCTCAAATGCAGCTCTCCTTCCATTCGTGATCCCGAGTTTCACACAGTCAGAAGCACACTGCTCCCCCCACCCCCAACTCTCACACATACACCCCACACATTGTCAGTTACTGCAGTTTCATTTGTGAGGATGTGTGCATCTATGCACATGCTGGCGCGTGTACACACACACACACACACTGTGGTCACATTCTCACTGCTAGACTTCTGCCCCTCAGGAGTTAATTTCATCCTTTCATCGTTTGAGCTCTCAAGACCATGAGGAGGAGAGGCAGCTGGCGAGGATCAGGACTTCTCAGGATCTGCCTTTCTGTGCTCCACATCCTAACCATTGCACTTCTGGAGAGTCTCTCTGAAGAGTGAAATAGCTGCCCGGTTTTAGTTGATGGGTCACCTGAATTAGATTCTCTTCTCCACGGGGTCAGCTGGTAGCCATTTGCATCTGAGCACTCGAGGAACAAAGGAAGGGAGAACCTAGAAAGATGCCCCTTGGGCGCGTTCTTTCTCATCCATGATTCTGGGTCCAAGGTAAGTGTGGGCATCACCTCTGAGCCAGTCCTGCTTATGTGGAGACAGAGCATCTGTGAGCCACTACAGCCAGGAATTTCAGTAGAGCCAAGCCAGATGGCTCCACACAGCTCCTACAGGAGTGGTGTCTGAGCTAGCCAGCAGTCCCAGGGCCCTCAAGCCCTGAAATGCCCTGCACTGAGTGGTGCATGATGGCTGTGAAGCCACTGCCCAGAATTGCGTCCCAGCTTGAGGGAGGGAGTGGGCATTTTAACAGGCCTCTCCTAGCTCATGGCAAACATTTTTTAGCCTCTCCCTTCCCCCTCTCCTGTTCACTGACTTTTTCACTATTTCTGTCCTATGTTGATTTTAGATCTTGTCTCTTGGCTCATCAGCCATCAACTGAAATTCAGGGCCCTGATTCTCCATGTAAGTGACTTGGAGGAAGGGTTTGCATGAGAACTTCTCTCTGGGACTCTCCAAGGTTGGAATTGAGGGCTAGATCTCCTTGCTTTGATGGGATCGCCCACCCCTTTGGCTCCTTCCAGTGTGTTTTCAGCTGTAGCAGCAGCACTTGTAGCTAAGGTGCAGGTGGAGGGAGGGATTCCTAAGCTGCCGGCTCTGTCCCCGGCTCACTATCTTTGGGCAAGCCTTCCCCTGTGCTCCACCGCTGGCTCCAGGATGGCTGGGCGAGGCTGTTACCCCAGACAGCTGCAGGTGTTCATTACCATGGCCTTACCTCATCATCCCCCACTTTCCACTCTAGCTGCTTAAAATATAAACCAGACCCCTTGTCCCTGTACACGGACTCCCTTTGGAGTGGGACTGTGTGTGAGGCGTCGTATGTCATCTGACTTGCAGCATGTTTGGGTGATTGCCAGATGGGCACAGGAGGAAGGAGAGGGCAGTTCTGAGCATGCAGAGAGAAAGGGTCAGAGTCTCCATGCTGACACCCGACCCAGCGGGTGACTTTGACAAGTTGCTTGCCGCTGAGGCCCCATCTGTGGTTTGGAGGAAAGCCTATAAGTCACCAATCATTTTCTAGGAACTTGAGAAATCAGGGGTGGGGTGGGGGGGAGGTTCCCTAAGCCATAAACCCTCCACTTCAGCAGCAACTCTGGAGAATATTAGTGCAGTTGTTCTCTCCATCCCAAAGACTCGCTGAAAAATGATTGGAAGCTGCAGGACCTGTTTCTTGCTGGGCACTGACACTGGCCTTTGCCTTACGTGGATTGTCCTTGGATGTCAGCTTAGACCTTTGTGAGAGAGGAGAGAGCACCCATGGTGTGGGAAGGGGAAGGAAGATAGGCTCAGTAGTTGTGCCCAGGCAGCCACACTCACATGCTGGCTGGCAGAGCGTCACGTGGGTGCTCAGGGGCCCCCCAGTGCAAAGACAAGTGTCCCAGACACAGGTGGCCTCAGCACACACACACAGCCAACTCCCACACTGATGTTGGCTGCACCTCTGACGTCTTTTTATTTTCCACTTTCTTCCACACTCCTTTTCTTCCTCTCTCCTCCCCAGCAGAATCTCCCCCTAGAAACTCAGGCCTCTCCTTTACGCGCTCTTCTCTTCATAGGAGACTGGGGTAATCGGAGTGTGACAGTCATCCTCCAGGTGGCTTGGGAGCCCCATTTCTCTTGCCTGGGGGAGGAGCCGGCCGGGTGGAGGCCACTGCTGCGTCTGGCCAAAGGCTCCATCTCAGGGCTGATTAGAACAGGCTGCAGCTCGAGCAGTTGTAATAAGGAGTGGTTGTCACGGAAACAGGCTCTTGATGTTGTCCAGATTTCAAAATCTCTCCCCTCTCCCACTTGGTTCTTTTCCTTCCTTCCTGTTTTCTCCCCTGGGGCTATGGGTACAGCAGAAATTTGTGGCCCTGCAGCTGAAAGTGAGGGCCAAGAGCTCAGCCAGTCTCCACGATGCAACCACCCTTCTAAATGAGGACACGGCCCTGCATGGCCAGGAAGCCTGAGGAAAGGCCTGTGCATGTTCTGCCCAGATCCCAGCGATATACTCTGATGTGTCCAGATGCCAGAAGCACAGACTGAGGCCCAAGAAGTGCCCTTTATGTGTGGAAAAGGGCTGGGGAGAAAGAGCTGGCTGGGGACCTGGGTCTCAGCTCTGTCGCTTCCCCAGGTGTGGCCCTAGAGCAGAGCAGCTGGGAGGAGGGTGTGGAGCCCCTGGACTTGCATTGCTCATCCAGGGTGAAAAATCAGCATGGGGATTTTTGTTATCACCACCCACGGGGCCAGTGCTCCATCCATGCAAGAGTCTGATCCTCTAACTCCCTCCACCCACACCGGTGAAGGCTGTGCCAGCTCATGCAGCTAGAAGTGATCAGAGCAAAGCAGGACTTGCTGTGCTGCACTTAGGATGGCATCATTCACGGGCCATGCACGTCAGTGTCCCTGAATGCAGCAAAATGGGGATCATGACCCCTGATCTGACAGCATCCATCCCAACGAGGTTGTGAGGCTGAAAAGAGACCACAGATGGCAAGCTCTTTGGAAAGAAGCAAGTATTATACAAAGAAAAGAAATAATTGTTTTTGGAAATCTACTTTAAGACAGACTTGGAACAACATGACATAAGGAGAGCCACAAACTGATTTGTGTCTTGCAGAATCTGAACTTCTAAGATTGAGTTTTGCTAAGTATCTGGGAGAGAAACAGCACAGTGCTTACCCCGTGTGCACCGCCTCTCCCCGCTGCCGACCACGCTGGCTGGTGCAGGCTGGGCCCTAGGCACTGCAATGCAGATACTCTAAGTGGCCAGAAAACTGTGAAACCAGGGGGTGGGTGCAAACTGTGGCTAAAAGAGGCATTGAAAGTCGATGCTAGGAGTGCCAGGTCTGCTGCCAGGGAGGGAGCAGGGGATGGGGAATGGGAGACGAGCAAAACGTCAGGAGCTGAGGAAATACAGGAACAGAGGGGACAGAAAGCCAGAGGTGGGGAGTGTCCTGGGGTCAGTCAAGGCCATGTGGTGGTGGGCAGGCAGCCTGGTCTAGAAGTCCAGATTGCCGCAGTTACATGGTGATGGCACTGAGTGGGTGCAGAGAGCTTTCACGGCTGGTTGACCTGCTCATCCATCTAGGGATCTGGGTCCTCAACGTTTCCTTCTGTGTGTCCGTAGCCTGGGTTTTATCATGTTGGGCATTTTTCTTTCTCTGCCTACTCAACTGAGTAGAATGAGGGTATGGAGGGAATTTTCCATTATTGTAGGTCTTTCTAGATTTCAGGGAGATGCTAGATGAGCTGTTAGCAAGTCAAGGGCTGGCCGAGTCTTTCATCTCCCTGCTCAGGAGGTCTGGGGTATCACAGGTCTGGCCTCTCCTTCTAGATGGTAAAATGTACATCGCTCTAAGTTAGGAAAATGATAAAAGATAGGATGGGGTCCAGTTGATTCTCTGTTCTGAGGACAGAGAGGAAGTTTCAGGCACAAGCCAGCCGCTCTCTTTTTTCAGTAGTGTTTCTTCTGTCTCCAAAGGGAAATAAACACTGTGCATAAAACTCAGAAAAACATCCTATTTTAGAACAGTTCTGCTGTGGTCACGTGTTTTCTCTTTCAGATGTATTTTATTTGTTGTCCTTTTACCTCCAGCTGCCTGTGTTTATCACTAACCAGCAAGGCAGTCACCGAAGCCTTTGCTAGTGCTGAGGATGGAAGGCTTCCTGTGCCTCGTCCACTCAGGGATCCCAAAGGCACGTTTTCAGTATTACTTTTGTTGCTATGACAAAAGAGTGACATCAAACCAGTTGCTGTAGTAACAGGTAGCATCACATTGTCATCAAAAGTGATGAATGATTTCACAGCAGAAAAGATTGACTCTTTTTTTTCAAAATTCTTACTCTAGTAAGGGAACCTTCATAGAATTTTGGAAATTAAATGTACCTCCTAAGTTTTCCAACCCAGTCAAGTGCTTTAATCTAGTGGTCTTTGTTGTCACTGCTGTCCATTTGGTGTGTGTGTCAACCAGAACTAGAGGAAATTACATATGTAAGGGCAGCTGTGGGGTGTAACGTTGGTGTAATGATAAGCACTTATAATAGTGTGAAAGTGATGGACATAAGACACAATAATGCTAACAGTGTATGGTAAGTCTTTGCAGAGATGCTATGGACAAAGAACACTGAAAGGGACCCAACAGACAGTTTCAGTTTGGGCCATGCTGTTTCCAGCCATGTGACTTGGGACATATTGCTTAGTGTTTCGGGCTTCATCCGTAAGCTGGGTGAAACGAGCCTACTTCACAGGGATGTGAGATTTCATGACAGAATATGGGTGAATGTGCTACCCACAGGCCAATGACAATTAACAGTACCCTCTCCTTGTGAAGGTGCTCACAGCCTCCCATCTTCCCCATTCCCTCAGTTTCTCCATCTGTTAAATAGCCCTTCCCCACCCCCATCAAAATGCACACCTCCACTCCTCTCTCCCCCATGTTAGTGAAGAAGGAATAACAGACGTGAGAAGCTTTCAGTTCCTTGAAACCACAGAGTGGGATAAATACCCTGTATTGATTATGATGATTATATCTGGGACTAGAAAAATATGATTGCCTGGTTGCCAATAGCAACCAGATGGCAATGCAAGAGCAGGAAGTTTGGGCTGTGTGGTGTGGAGAGCTCCCTGGGAACAGAAGCACGTTTCTTTTTTTCTGCTTTTTTTCTCAACCCCCCATTCCTGCTCCCTTGGTCTGGTGTTCTTGCCCTTGGGAGACGTGGTCGCTTGTAAGCAGGATTTGAAGGAGTTGCAAAGAGGACAGGCCAAGGGCTTCTTTGGGAAGGCCACGAGCAGCTGGCGAGTCTTTCCTCACAGGTCACGTCCCCTTCGGAGGCAGGGATGGGATGACCAGCTGTTTGGAGTGAGGGGGCGGCCTGGAATTGGACCAGGGAAGAGAAGAGACTGCCAGGGTGGAGAAACAGAGAACCCCCAAGGAGGACGAGGGAGCCAGCTGAGAGTGGGTGGGGGAGAGCCCGCCACCGAGGCCGTGGGTAGGGAGTGTGGGGAGGCCCTAGGCTTGGCTGAAGCCACCTCCTCCTCAGCAGGAATGAAGGGCCGAGGCAGGTGTTGACTAAGAGGCGAGGCTCCGTCCTCATCTCAGACGGTGAGCGAAACCTTAGGCTCTGGATTCCAGATTCCTCTGTCTACACCAGAGGTCCTGGGCCCCGGGCTACAGTCTGTGCTGAACACACATGATCTCATGTGGCCTCATGTAACTGCTGTCCTTGCTCACATGGTCACACGGCCAGGGGAACCCACAGCTGCCTGCATCCAGAGCCTGTGTCTTTATGCCATGACACTGGCCATTCTCCCAGCAGGTCAGAGGCCTCCCAAACAGCTGATCACCAAATCTGGAGCATAAATGTTCCCAAAAGAGAGGCTTTGAGTGTTATTAGCCCCTGGACTTTCTCGCTGGTCACGGGTCTTTGTTTGAATCCCTTTGCGACTCTCCTGTGTTCTGGGAAGGAAGGCGTTTGGCCTCTGGTCAGGCCTCCTGGCTCCCGTCCTCCCTCCCTCTCTCGGTGTCGGGAGCTGTGACTGTTCTGCAGAGCACATGGCCTTTCCTGATGAAGGTCCCGTGTGGAGCTGCACATTTCTGGTTGTGGTTGCCACTAGTTGACTGCGCAGTGACCGGGAGGGTGTTGGTCAGCTTCCCGAGGGTGTGGTGAGGGCCCTGCCACCCAGGGTTGGGAGGGTGAGAACGGAGAGGGTGGGGACTGTAGGCTGTGGCCAGGTACCCTGACACCTCCTGCTGAGAAGAAGCTGCTCCGGCCCACAGGGGACTCCTGACAAATGGACAGAATTTGACTCCTGGTCATGTAGAAATATGTAGTATTTATCACAGCCCTCAAAGAGCGTTATTCCTAGCGATGAATTTGCCCAGTGTTGTAAAGTGACTGTAGAAAATGAACAGTAATAGCAAGTGTTACTGAGCATCCGCTCTGTGCCAGGCACCTCGGTGAGCATTTCACACGTAAACCCTCTCTACTCTTCCCAACGACCCAATGAGACTGTCACTTCATTTTTTTATTCTCTACATTTTACTGATGGGGAAACTGGGTCCCAGAGAGGATTGACCATTCCCAGCGCACGTGTGCTGGAACTGCATGTGAGCCCGCTGTGTCTGACGCCAGGCTCTCTAGGGGTCATAAGCACTCGTCACTTTACAAATCCCACTTCATGCCAGTGGCCCAAGGCCACTTCTGCTCCTCCTGGTGGTGTGGCCCTTGTGCTAGAGGAAAAAGTTCTTCCTATCCCTATCCTTTCTGGTCAAGAAAAAAGAACTTCCCAGCTCTCCCCTGTGGGTCAAAGGCAGGTGGGAAGGAGCCTGCAGAGGGACACAGTATTGGCCTGGGCTTTGGAGTCCTGAGCTCTGTGTGGTTTGAAGTGAGACCTTTCTCTCTTGTTCTTGGTTCCTCATCTTGAAAATGAGATGTTTGGGCTTTATAAGGCCCCTTCTTTCTCACCAGAGGGCATAGTTCTCTGGCCTATGTGGCATGTTCGGCAGATTGGTCTGCATTGCATGAGAACCTCTGAGCCAGCCCCTGGGGCCTTGACCTGGGGAGTAGTGAAGCCACCAACTGGCCAGCATGTAGACACAGGAGTTCCTCCGCCCTCCAGGACACCAGCCCTTGCATCCCCCATGCTCACCAGGAGTGTCAGCCTTTTTCCTCACATTGGTCCCTGTTTGGACTCAGTTCAGCATTTTTTTTTAAGCGCCTGAGATCTAGGCGGATGGTAATTATGTAATTTTTCCTCGTTATCTTTTCTAATTGTTCTCAGAGCTGTTTCCTAAACTGATTGGAAACAATTGCAGACAGGGAATGGGGCGGGAGGTAGACGAGGACCTGGCGCTGGCCAGAGCCAGGCTGTCTGCTGGAGGCAGTGTCTTAGCAGGGTGGGCACAGAGGTGGGGACAGAGGGGACACTTGCCCAGACTGCCCTGCACTGCTCCTCATGTCTGAGCGGTGGGAGAGGCAAGGAGGAAGACCTCCTTGAGGGGTGGGAGCTCTGATCTAATCATTCAAAGCTAAGAACTGTCCTGCTCCCAGCCCGCAGAGGCCTGGCTGTTTTCCCTCTCTCTGCTGCCTCCATGACGTGGGTAGAGCTCCCTGGAGATCCTGTAAGGAGCCGAAGGGAGCAAGGCCCTTCCCTCCTGTGCTTTCTTGAGAGAACACATATGAAGTTGAGCCATCCACCAGCCCCAGAGAGCTGGGAGGGCGGGGCAGGCGGAGCATGAGGACTTGCTGCTGACTTGGGCCTAAGTGTGGGAAGTGGGGTCCCTGTGAGGACATCCATTCTGCCTTCTTTAGGCCAGAAGCCCAGGAAAGGGACCCAAATTACACTCTCCAGCACATCCCTGCTGTTAGGAGCGTGTGCCCTCGCTGCAGGGTTCTCTGTCCTCTGAGATCCAGGCAGAGGGAAGCTTGCAGGGAACTTGGGGGCGCTCGGGGCCTCCTGCGTCACCTTCAGACTTTCCTGTGGGCACCTCAGTTTCTCCACCTGTGATGGTCCCTTTCTCCTTTCCTCTGCTTACCTACTTTGCAGAAACATATGAGTTTCCTGGAAAGGGAAGCGAGGTTGGAGGGGGAGGAGACGCCCACCTTGCTTGTCTTGCACGAACAAGGGTCTCTCCCCTGCACGGCATCAACACCATCCCTTAACTTCCACAGCCACCCTCTGAGCCAGGGGTGATGATCCTTTGCATTTTCTCTTGGAGAAAACACCAGGGAAAGGATTGCATTCCATTCCAAAGACATGTAGGAAGCCTCTAGTGTGTGATAGGTACTGAGAATGAGGACCTTCTCCAAGGACCTTGACTCTCCAAGTTCACAGGATGTCCACACCTGCTGGAGCTGGCATTCAAAGCTAAGTGGTCTGACCCTAAAGCCCTTGCTCCCATCCCCAAAGCTGCCAGTTAAGCTGGGACTTGTGGGGCCAGAAACTTCACTGCTTATGGGAGAAGCTAGCCCAGGCTCAGTTCTTTTGGTGGCAGTGGGGTCTTCAGCATGGTCTGGGCCTGTGTGGTCCCTCTGGGCATCTTCTCCTGCTTGGCCTCCTTTCTTGACACCCCCCAGTTGCACATTGATTTCCTGCTGTGGGGAGGCCTTCTTGCCCCCTTCCCCGGGCAGGAATAAACCCCCAGCGGTGGGAGAGGCGGGAGGAGCCAGACACTGCCCGGTGGCCTCCTGCCTCAGGCGGCTCCCCAGAGCCCGCGCCTGCACTTTATGGAGTGTTTTCTCAGTCTCAGGGCCAGGGAGCTTGGGGCCACCGAGAGGGGTCAGAGACTTGGGCAGGAAGCCCGAGGGCTGCAGAAGCCCCGTCTGCCTCCAGTTTGGAACCGTCTAAGTGAGTCTCCAGGTTCACGAGCTGACGGGAGTCCCACCCTGTCACACCAATGCAGAGTTTAATGGGAACAAAAGTGAGAACCAGCCTTCTGGAACTTGGCTTTGGTTCTTTCCCTCTCTGCTTTCCCTCCCTTTCTCTTCTTTGTCCTCTGCCCTTTCTTCTTCCTTGCTTTATTGGCTGTTGCAGGTTCAGCTGAGAGGCAGGTACCCCTGGCCAGGGCAGGACTTGAGGTACAGGGAGGGGGGGCAGGTGAGGAGGAGCCAGGAGGGGCCCAAGTGCACAGACATTAACCCTTCCCTGGCCCAACGGGGTCACCCAGCCATCCCCTCCCCTTCCCACCAAGGTCATAAAATCCGTTTCTAACTTTTACCAATTCCCCTGTTAGTACCAGAAACACACAATTAGCTTTAAAAGTGTCTCCAAGCTGTGGCCAGTTAGAAATTTATGACTTTTTTTTTAAAAAAAGCTTTCTTTTAAAGTGGCTAATTAGGTGTATTTCTCCAATGGTAATTTAAAAAATGCTAATTGGTCTGCACTCTGGAAGGAGGAGGAAAAACTTTCCCCCCTTATTATCTTGGCACTAGGGAGGCGTAGAAGAGATTGACACGGCCTGAGCGGTCGGTGCAGCCTCCAAGGAGAGGGGCCAGGCGCCTGCCCTTTTATGGGTTTGGCAGCGAGGAGGGGACCGGGTGAAGGAATGATCTTCTGTGTTCCAGACAGTGGCCTTGGGAAAGGGCTGCTGTGCAGCAGGCCTGGAGAGGGTGTCCGGGTAGGGCAGGGCAGTAGGTTGTTCACCCAGCAAGGTGTGGTGGCCCAGACACCCAGCCCTGGGGTGGCTTTCCAAGGAGGATGCATGGAGGAGGGTGCGTGGAGGGCACACCCCAGCCAGGACTCTGCCCTAGCACAAAATTTGACAGCTGCCCAACCACACCCTAGCAGAATATGCCATTTGGGGTGTTTGTTTATTCCAACGACAATGATAAATTAAATCAGAAAGGGGAAGTGTCCTCACCTTAGGGGAGGGGCAAGTCACAGGAACCCTGGGGCAGGAAGAGGCAGGTTCTATCAACCTCCTGACTGGCCAAGCAGGGTGAGAGTTACATCAGGATTTTGGTGTCCATGGAGGGATGGAGAAGACCTCAGCTTGGTCAGTCATCTTCAACTCTCCCCTAGGTGGGCAGCCAACACTCTCCAGCTAAACTCATTCCTAAGCCTCTTCAGCGACAGTCTGTCTCAGGACTTGGAAGTTGGCAGGTGTCTTAGTCTGTTTTGTGTTGCTGTAACAGAATACCTGAAACTGGGTGATTTATAAGGAAAATGAAATTTATTGCTTACAGTTTCTGAGGCTGGGAAGTTCAAAGTCCATCTGGTGGTGGTGACAGTGACCCAGGGGTCTCACATTGCAAGATGGTGGAAGCAGAGAGAGCAGAGAGAGAAAGACTTTCCTCTTCTTTTAAAGCCCTCAGAACCACGCCCTGACCAGCATTTTTAATCCATTCCCTACAGCATGGTCCTACAATCCAATCACCTCTTTAAGGCTCCACCTTTCAACTACCATGATAGGATTTCTCACCCTCCTAACAGTCATAGTGGGACCAAGTTTCTAATACATAAAACTTGGGGGACACAATTCAAGCTTCAATAGTTTTGGGGAGATGTAATTCAATCCACTACAGCAAGTTTCTTGGATCTCTTTTCCAAAATATGTTGCATGGGGCAAAACCCAGGCTGGGACATGAATCCACACCCTGCATTTCCAAGGCATGGGGCTGACGGCATTGGGCGAGAGGTTCACCGTTCTTTCCCTTGGGGTTGGGAGTCCACTGAGACCCTGCCAAGGAGGAGGAGGCTTGGGCTCGTTCCCTTTGACTTCATGGCTGCTCTCCATGGGAAAGATAAAGTGGAGCAAGGAGCCAGGGTCTCAGGTGAACCCTTGGCTGGTGCTTAGAAGCAAAGGGCATACCCTGAGAGGTGGTCCCAAGGGGAGGCAGCCCTGGGGGTGTGTCCCTGGGTGCCACCCTCCTGGCACAGGAGACTGGTGGTGAGTGGTGCATTCTCCTGAAGAGCTGTCACCGTTCCCCCATGGCCCTGATGCTGGTGGCTCCAGGCCTGCTGTCCTGGGTGTTGCTATGTGAGTAACACAATTATGAAGACACAGGATGGGAATAAAGAGAAAACGTTCTGCAGCAGAGACGGGGAGGGAGGACCAGTCACAATCAGCTATTTTGTTTCCCGATCACTTCAGGAAGAAGTAGAATTCCAGAGAGGGAGCCCAGGTTGGTTTCAAACCCTGTGCTATCGTGGAAGGGAGAAGTGCTGAACAATTAGATGCCTCGGTTTGCATGTCTGTTCTCGGCATTAGCTTTTTTATCAAGGATCTCACCTCCTCTCTTTGGCTCCATGCCCATCTTGAGGAAAAGCAGATGGAAGGGTGACTGGGATTCCAGTCCCGAACCTCTGCCACTCTCTGCCACTGCTTCCTCATCCTGCTCACGAAGTCAGCAAAAATTGGAAGTGGGGAAGCTGCTGCATTCTCTCTGCCACAGTGTGACAGATTCCTTATGAGCCCCGAGGGTGGGCAGAGCAGGTTCTGAATCCTGGCTTCACACTTCCCTGATGGATGAGCTTGGGAGAGTCACTCCACCTCCTGAGCTTTGGTCTGCTGGGAAAAATCAAGTGAAATAATGTACTAATTGTGCAAAACAGAAATATCGAGTTGATATGACTACTGTAAAAGTGCCAGGAGATGACTGATGCAAAGTATCTAGCTCAATGCTGGAAGCGTGGAACCCTCTATAGGGCAGATGTTATCTTATTGCTATCCCCTCTTGGCTAATCCCAGTTTCCACACAGTGGGAGACTGAAGAGGATGAATACAGCTCAGGAGTCGTGTAATGAATTCTGAACCACCACGAGGGGCTAGAGGGGAGGGATGATAAATGTTCTCAATCAGAACCCACTGCCCGATCTGTTTTCCTCTCCCCTGCCTTCCCGAGTCTGGTGAGATGGAGAAGCCTGGCTCCATTGGCTGCAGGAGGTTTTGCTTGGCGGGTTTCACCTTCGGAGGTTTCCCCAGGTGCTAGGCCACCTCATTTGTCCATCTTCTGGGGTGTCCAGAGTTACTTAACCTTCCTGATCCTCTGTCCAGTGGGGTAATAATACCCACTTTACAGGGCTATTATGAGGACTAAGGGGGATTATGTATCACCAGGAGCTTCTGGAACAGGGCTGGGTCTTGGAAAGTGCTCAATGAATGTTACTTGCCTTCCCTCTGTGACCCACTAGCCAATAAACTGGCACCTGGATGTCTGACTAGCACATGCTTGAGTCATCAGGAGACAGAAAGGGGACAGGTCATTAGATATGACCAACACGAATTTGTCTCTGGATGGATTACTGATGGACACCGCTGCTCGGAAGAGTGGAGGCAGACAAACCTGCTTTTGATCTCAGCTTTATGATACACTAGCTGTGTGACTTTGGGTAAATTGCATATCTGTCTGCGCTTCTTTATATGGGCCCATATATGGGTGGGATTAAATGTGATTGCGGGTGTGGAAAACCTAGTGGCACACAATAGTTCCCAGTAGACGTTACTCTTCTGCCCTCCTCCTCTGAGTTTGGTCTGTATGGGGTACCCTTTGTTCTGCAGTAGGTCACAGTGTCTGGATCCCATGCGTGCAGAGCCATACATGGCGGTGGGTACAGGGGCTCACAAGTTCATCCTTGTTCCCAGCTCCTAGGAGGGGCTTGGCAGATGGCAAAGACTCAGAGCATTCAGTGACCAACTGAGTAGAGGTCCCAGAGTATTAGCATTTGTCTGTGACTACACGTGTGTGTTTGACAATGACTTCCCTACAAATGGCTCAGGGCACTTTGAGGACATTATCTCATGGGGGGATGGGATTTCAGAGGCACCACTTGATCTGCTTCATAGACAAGAAGGGTGAAGAGAAAGACACTGGCTTGCCCAGGGCCACAGGGAAGCAGGGGTATGTTTGACATCTGAATCCCAAGCCCTGGCCATCGTACTTTTGGTCAGAACTCAATTAGTTTCTCAAAAAAGTGGTTAATGGACACAAAACAGCTAGTTAGGAAAAATAAGTTTTACTGGTGTGCAGTTGAGCATCTATAATTAACATTGGTTTACTGCATATTATCAAATGGCTAGAAGAAAGGAGACCAAATGTCCTCATCACAAAGAAATGATTAAGTTCTGTAATGATGAATATGCTAATTATCCTGATTTGATCATCACACTTGGTATACAGGTATAGGTATTCAACTCTGTACCCCACAAATATGTATAATCCATTACATTTTGATAAAATAAGAGGTTCTGGGATTCTCTTGGGGTTCTCCAGGATTCACCTGGGATACTAGGACAAGACCATGACCCTGCAAAACGTTATTAATTGGGCTAATAATAATAATGATCGTTTTGAGCACTAAGTTCTAAGCTTTGTGTTAGATAGTTTGCATCTGTCATCTCAGTTCATTTTTACAACAATCATTATATATAAAGCAGATATTTTCATTTTATAGATGAAGCTCTGGTCAAAAACTTTAGCTGATAAGATGAAGAACAGCTAAGATTTAAATTCAGAGATGTCAGCCCTAAATGAAGCCTGCTCTCTCCCTGACACCACACTCCACAAGAGGGACAAAGAAAGCGAGGCTGGTCAGAGAATGTTCTAGGGACGGAGTAACGATGAGGAGATGGGTGGAATCCAGCCTCGGCATTGCTGTGGAAATAGGAAGAGAGTTTGTCCTGAATATTGTCCTATGTCAAATCCGGGAAAGGCCAGTTGTGCTCTTACTTGCTAGGAAAATTTGGGACCCACATTTTAAAAGTGAGCGTTCTCTTATTCAGCCTTAATAAAAGAAGGAAGTTCTGACACACGCTACAACAGGGATGAACCTTGAGAATATTATGCTAAGTGAAATAAGCTGTACCTAAAGTAGTCAAATTCAGAGATGGAAAGTAGAAGGGGGGTTGCCAGGGGCTGTGGGAGGGGAGAAATGGGGAGTTAGTGTTTAGTGGGTACAGAACTTCAGTTTTGGAAGGTGAGAAAGTTCTGGAGATGGATGGTGATGATTGCACACCACGAAGTTACAAACAGTTAAAATGGTAAATTTTATGGTATGTCCACTTCACCGTGATTTTTTGTTTTTGTTTTTGTTTTTCTGACCGGTGAGGGGATCGCAACCCTTTGCACGGTGTTGTCAGCACCACGCTCAGCCAGTGAGCGCACCGGCCATCCCTATATAGGATCTGAACCCGCGGCCTCTGCGCTCCCAGCACCGCACTCTCCCGAGTGAGCCACGGGGTCGGCCCCACCACGATTTTTTTAAACAGCGAGTGTTCTCATCGCTACTCAGGTGCTTGAAGAGAACAGCTTTTCATTGTGCTGGGGTTCTGTGGGGCTGCTGGGGCCCTGAGGCCTTAGGTTAGCTGATGAGGCTGTGGAGGTCTGAAGCCCGAGACAAAGTACCAAGGAGCACCTGGAGATGACCCCAGGGAACACATCCCATACATGAGCCAAGAAAAGGCTTGGAAAAAGCAGAGGCTCTTCCACCCTCCATGGGCCCAGCAGCTTTGGGCATCTGCTGGATCATAGTCTCAAGGAAAAGACAAGCACTCAAAGAGACATTTCAAGGCAGCATGAAAAACCGATGACACAAGGACACAGTCCAGGGGAACAGGGATCATATTAAATATATTAGGACACAGACACTAACGCAGAGGCACAAGATCAATGTGGATGTGACCTTGACTCGTGGGCAACTGTGGCAGAGGTTCCTGGGGCTCCCTATGCCCCAACCTATTCGTAAATGCCGGAACCCTTGAAGAGAAGGACTGGCAACACGCCACAAACAGCGGCTGACCTCACGTGGTCCAGGGGTTGATCGCTCCGGTCACAGACCAAACCCAGCTAGCCCCTAATTTTGTACACCCTGCAAGCTACAAACAGTTTTTACAATGTTTAATGTTTAAAAAAATCAAAAGAAGAATAATATTTCAGTGACACAAAGTCTGAATTTCAGCGTACATAAGTAAGGTGTTATTGGAACACAGCCACCCTCATTTGCTCACATATTGTCTGTGGCTGCTCTCGGGCCCCAACAGCAATGCTGACTAGTTGTGACAGAGATAATATGGCCTGCAAAGCTGAAAATATTTCTTATCTGGCCTTTGCAGGAAAGTTTGCTGACCTCTGGTCTGGTCCAATATTTTTTCAAACTGTGGGTCACAACAGCCAGTCATGAATCAACTTAGTGGAACATGATCAGCATCAAAAAAGAAAAATAGAAGAATGGACAGGAAATATCAGAGTGTATCAGTCGTTGTGAGGCTATTTTTCTCCTTAAACATTTCTTTTTCTTTCCTTAAACTTTTGTTTCAATTAAAGATGCATATGTATACTTGGTCACAATGTGAATTGTTTTTCTTACTTGGGAGTCTTGATCAAAAAAGTCTAAAAACTACTTGTCTGTGTGAACCTAGGAAATTTATCATTGTTCACCCAGACATCTGGGATGAAATTTGGATGCATGCTGCTAAGCTACCTCTGCTCAGGGGCGGTTGTCTGCTCCTGTGCCCAGGCCCAACTAAGCTGGTGGGCACAGGATTCTCTGCTACATTTCTCTCCCCAGAGCAATACGGTCAACTCTGCCCATCCCAAGACATGACGCCTGGCCCCAGTTAGGACCCTTTCCTTGTTTCTTCCCAATTTTCTCCCACTTGAAGAGGAAGGCTTCCATTTTCCAAGTGGGAATGAATGAGGAACATTCACTCTTAGGCAGAAAGTGGAAAAGAAGCAAGTCCTAGGACCAAGGACACAGAGCTCCCTTCCTGACCCCTGCAACTGACAGCTGATACAGAGTGACGAGGGATGACTCCCGTGCAAGGTGACAAGAAGTGAGATCCAAGAAGGCTTTGTGTTTACAAACATATTGCCAAAAGTGTCACAGATATAATTGAAAAACATCAGTAGTGATCGATGGGAACAAATCACCGGCCCCAGCCATTAAAAAAGAAAGTCAGCCCAGGCCTGGAGGAAGTGAAGGGCAAGAGTCTACAGAGGGAGGAAACATTGTCACACACGCCATTCCCCCTCTTCCTCCCTCCCCTCCCCACTTTACTCTCTGTCCTTCTTCCTTCGCCCCCCACTTGGCCTGCTCATCATTGACAATTTTCCTTTGTAGAACAGAAGGAAAACCATTGATCTGTACAAGAGCCTTTGCCTTGCTCTTGGAGGTGCACCTGAACAGGGCTTCTTGCATTTCTCTTCCTTTCTCCCAGCCGTGCCCAGTATGTCTGTTGAATTTCAAAGAGTGAGTTTGTGAAAAAGTACTTAGCCAAGCTTTATATGCTCAAAGACATTAACCTTAGGCCTTCCTCCACAAAGGCATTAAACTACCCGCTAACAAAGGTCATTACTGTATGATATTCTTTGTCTGAAGCAGGCTGTTGTTCTAGGACTTGAAAGCTAAGCTGGGTTGGGTCCATTTTGGTTCAGAATCTTTTGGAAGATCAAGGAGCTATGTTCAACAGGAAGCTTTTGACCCTCTCATTATGGTGGGAGACAGAGTGCACCATTCTGTAAAGCAGGACGTAGAGCAATCAATAGGTGCAGACTCCACGATTTGAGGTGACTGTGCCACTGGAGTCCAAGGTACCAGTGTACATGTTAAGGATGGAGGACCTCGGAGCAGCATGAGTGAGCCTGGTGGACCGGGAGCAGAGCCTTTCCTAAGTCCAGGTCACTTTAGAGCCTGAGAAAGGGGTGTGAGCCTTTTTTAAAGAAATCAAATCAAATAAAACCTATAGAATCGGAAGGATGCCTGGGGCTGGTTCCAGGGCTAAAGGGGAGTCTAGGAGGACAGCCGTCCAGAGGGGCAGAGTTGGCTGGGTGCTTGGCTGTGGGTGGTCACTAGAGACCTTCAGAGTTTAGAATTCTGGATTCTAAATCAGCTCAAAAAGTCTTAGGCACAAGGAACCATGGATTAGAGGAATTTTGTCCAAATAAACCAAAATGACCAAGGAAGAGAGACTTTAGAGGATGAGTATCAGATGGTTACAGAGAAAGCAGTGACACCACAGAACTGAAGGAGATAGACAGATGACCCAGCAAGGAAAAGAACAGGGACCCAAGGACCAAGGAGTAAGCTATGCTTCCTCGGATGAAACAACAGCCTGTGTATGAGTCAGATGAACAGGTTCAGGGCTGATAGTCTCTCTGTGTCTGTCTCTTTCTCACACACATACATTTATTCATTCATCCATTGTATTGATTGTTTATTCTATGCCAGGCATTTTTCTGCACATTGGAAATTCAGATTTAAAAGACACGGACATAAAATCTTTGCCCTCAAGGAACTTGTGAGCTGAAGCATTACCTCATTCCTTATCTACTGGAAAAAGTCTATTTTCTGATATTTCTCATTTCATCTCAAAACAGTTGAATCATTTAACTGGCTGAACAAGTGGTCTGAAGGAACACCGTGGAGCAAGAGCCTAGGGAGAGGCAAAGGAGGCAGCCCCAATCCCAAGCGCAGGCCCCCCAGGGAGGGGAGCCAACCTGGCTCTTCCAGCAGTGGAGAAAATAATGTCCTGGCAGGTAGGAGATGCCTGAGAGCCTCCAGACAAGAAGCAGCACCGTCTGCCATTTCATCTCTGGCTGTCAGAGGCTCCCCCACAGCCTTGATCAGTAAGTGAGATGTCAGGAGGATGGATTGGCCTCATGCAATGAGCTAGGTAATGACCTTTGAGGCTGGAAGGGAAGCAGGGGTCCCTGTAGAGTGGGCATAAACTTAGCCTAAGAGAGTGTTTATGGATTTGCAGTGCAGGCAGGAAGGCATCCGGCAACACTCCTTTGCAGAGACTTATGCCCCTTCTTTGTTCTGGTATTACCAGTAGAATACAGTCACTTTTTAAATACTGGGGCCTGCAATGCTGTCAAAATTGTTCTACATACTGAGATGTTTTTCCTTTTCAGTAGCTTGTGGAGAAGTACCTGTGTATGTGTGATTAATGGTGTGGGGTGGGAGAATGTGGCACCATTCATAAAGTGGTTAAAGGACTCTTAGGTGCCATCCACCCATCCACTCACCCATCCTCCCATCCACCATCCACCCATACATCCTCCCATCCATCCATCCATCCATCCATCCATCCATCCATCCATTCATCCACCCATCCATCCAACCATCTAATCAAATATTCATTGGTTACTTGAGAAGTATTTACTTACTGCCCACAGTACGCCTTAATCCATCTTCCAGGGATAGAATAAGAGAGTCCTATGAGTCTACTTCCCAAACCCCAGGTTTACCATTTATCTTTTCAGTCACTGCCATTTTACAAATACCCAACTTCTCATTCTTGGACAGCTCTGTGCTATTACAAGAATGGTAGATGCAGCAATAGGGCTAGTGATTGTTATTGCTCCCAAGGAAGACTTCCATGTTAGGAGGCACGATTGTGTGACGTCATGATGAAAATCACCTACGGGTACTCTGCAGATATTTTCTGCACACATTTCAGGAGGGATCAACAACGACCATGGGAAGAACCCAGAGTGACAGACTGGGTGAAATGGAAAGAGCCCTGGACGGGACTGATGAAGTGGCCTGGATGAGTGGCCTCCCTAGTTGTCACTGGCCTCATTTACAATGGGAAGGGGCTGGACAGGCTAATCATCAAGGTCGCTTCCTTCTGTGACAGTGACTGAAGCCTCACTTGTTAATGACACCAACCTATTGATCTGTGTCTCGCTGCCCTCTGCCCTCATCTTTTCTCCTCCCTCCTTGCCTTGTGCTTTCCGGATCTGAGCAGCTCACAGGTTGACGTCCTTCCTGCAGCTGAAGAGCATTTCCATTTGCCAGCATGTAGCATTATCCTCTAACCAGCGCTGTCCGCTCCCAGTGATGCTGCCAATATTCTTATCTGCCCTGGTCATTCTGGTAGCCACTAGCCACATGTGACTATTGAGCCCTTGAACAGTGGCTAGTGTGACTAAGGAACTGGATTCTAAATTTTATTTAATTTTAATTTAACTTTAAATAACCACATGTAACTAGTAGCTGCCTTATTAGACAGGATAGCTCAAACTTTTCACAATGCTCTTTGATCATTATTGAATTTATATATTAATTTCTCCTTAAATCATTAGTTAACCTTTGGGATCTGTGGTCAAACTTGCTTGGCTTGAATCTTCCTTGACCACTTGCTAACTGCAGGACTTTGGGCAATTTACTTAACCTGTCTGATCCGCAGTTTCCTCACCTGTAAAATGGGGGTACTGATAGTCCTACCTGCTAGGATTGACTGAGATAATGGATGCAGAGCATTTAACACAGCGCTTGGCACTTTGTGTCTGTAAATGTTAGCTGAGAAGGAGGAGGAGGAGGGGAGGGGGATAAATTTCCATCTTCTCTCTTCTATTAGAGTTAAGTCTTGAGGACTAAGGCTGCCTAACCTTCCATATACTACTTAGCATATGGAAACAATACTGTCTCCTGGGTATCCCTTCTTATTTGATTCCTCTTCCCTTCACCCAGCTCTCCTGACACCCCTGTGTCCTGCCCCAGGGCGCATACAAGTCTCCTAAGAGTACCTACCCTGATAGGAGCTGAGAGGCCCTCACACACACATTCATGGGCACACACACTCATGCACACACGTGCACACATACTCATGCGTACACATGTGCACACACGCACACATCCTGCAAAGCAGACAGACCTGTGGTTTCATTCCTTCAGACACATCTGTGCCTTCTGCCCACGGCTTCTCTTCCTCTGGGCGATGGGGAACAGGGTGATGACCCCATTAATTCCAGGCCGGCCCTTGTTGCTCGGCAGGTCTCCAACTCCTTTAGGACCTCCCCTCTGGCCAACTTGATCTCCCAAGTGACATCTCTCAATCCTGCCCCAGGAATCAGATGTCTAAATAGCAAATGAAAGATTAATGCCAGTGGCCAAGATTGGGGTGTGAATAATTTAAAGGGCAGAATAAGAGCAGCTTCGCTTAGCAGCAGGGCTGCCTGGGCAGGGGTTAGGGAAAGGGTAAGGGCCAACTTAGGGCCAAGGATAGGAGGCTGTGGATTCTGATGAATTGATCTGGGGGAGGATTTGTTGTCATCAGTGTTGGGAAGAATTTGTAGTTACAACAAGAAAATGGGTCCTTTGGCATTCTTACTAATATAAGGACTGTGGGTTTAATCAGTGTGAGGGCCGAGTTCCATGTGGGTACCATGTTTCCGTGGACTTTGTGGAGCCAAGAACTCCCCCTTGGATAAGCATCCTGTGCCTGTGATGAAGATACCTCTCACCCGTGTCTCTGTTCTTATCACCTAGAACCTTTTGGGATGTAGGAGTCCACATGACTGGGGGAGGGAGCTATTGATTAGTCCCTTCCCCCATAAGTGGTGAACTGCTTCCTGCGAGTATGGGATTTGAGGTGGGGGCAGGGAACGGTGCCTGCTGTCTGTGAAATGAGCAGATGTTTTACAGTGAGTATGGCTCTTGTCCAGGAAGAAAACCTCACCGCGGATATTTTCTTTGCTCCCTATAATCTTGGTCACTTCTCTGCTACCCCGGCCTCCTGTTAGGTTTACCACAGTTTCTCCTCTGATGGTTTGGGGTTTGATAAATATTTCCCCCTCCGGAAGTCTTTAGCAGCACAGCAAAAAGGTTACATGATGGATTCTTCCCATCACTTAATTGAAGCCATAAAAAATGAAAAGAGAATTTCCAATAAGCCAAACCATTACTCACTGGTGGACAGAAAGGGGATCCCAGAACCAGGCCCTGGAGGCACAGCTGGGAAGCCCTCCAGCTGACTGTCTGTTATGATTATTAATCACAATGGCAACGGGGTTCATCTGCACTGAGCTTCTTAATGAACTTGGACTCATGTCCTGACAAGGTTGTAGCCATTATAGCAACCAGGGCGCCTTTCCATTTCAAATCCCTGAAGGCTTCATTGACTGGGATGGATGTCCAAGTGGATGCATATGTCCTAGAGCTCATCCAAATTATGAGACATGTGCAGTCATGTCTAGGCCTGAGCAATGGAAGGGAGAAAGCCATGTCTGCTGTGGTTGGGAGATTTGGGTGGTGATTAGAAGTGTAATGGCATGGCTGACAGCTGAGCAAATACCCTGGTGTGTGCACAGATGAATGGTCGCATGTCCTGTATGGGGTAGTGAGAGTTTTGTTTCCTGAATGGTCAATATGGGGGTGGAAGTGAGGCATGTATGATGGTGGTTGGTGTATGTACTTTAACGAAGCATCGTGTCTATGGGGATTCCATAGTGTTTGGGTTTCCAGGTGCATTACAGGTAGGAAGATCTTAGAAGTTATTGTGCAGGCTAGAAGAGTTTTGAAAGTAAAAGGGGGGCATTATTAATATTCTGCTTTGACCATGGTGAGTCTGTCAGGGTTGGAGCTTAGAGGAGTGGGCAGAGGGTCGCCTCTTTCAGGGGCATCTGCCACATGGTGGGCAAAGCAACCTCGTGGACCCTCCCCAGGCTCATCGCTCCAGTTTCAGACATAGCCTGGACGTGTGCTCATGTCTTGATACCAGGGAACTTTGGCGCCCACTCTAGGAGTCTTGAGTTACATGGAGCAGAGAGCACAGGCAGCGACAGTGTGGGCTGCTCACTCGCTGTCTGTCAGGGAGTGACTGACTCCTGTCTGGGGAATCTTCAGACTCGCTCTGAGGGCTTGCTGTGCGTGCCCTGGGGTCACAGTGCAGTGAGTCAGGAGCAAGACTCTGTCCTATTGTGCCTGGGTCTGTCCTTAACTCCCTAGGCCTCAGTTTACCTTTGTGTAAAACTCGAGAGAATAGTGCCTACTAACAAGAACGTTAATGTTTGAGGCAGCGTTTGCATAAGCTGCAGAAGACAGACACAGCCTCGTTTTTTATTTTTTTTCCCCCTTTCCCCCGCCTCTACAGTTCTTTCATCAAGTGACTTTGCTTCTAAAGCCCCCAGACTTTTGTTTCTTGCTGTCACTAGTTCCCCCACATCAGCAGTAGTTTACCTATCTGATGACACCCTGAGGTTTGGGAGAGAAGAAAGGGGACCCCAGCCCAAAGCTTGGCCAAAGTTTCCTGCATGGGGTCCCTCCCCAGGATAACACCTGAATGAGTTCTGTGCGGGCTGCTTTCTCCAGAGGTCCCCTCTCCCACCTCCCACCTGAAAACCAAGAACTCCCCCATGCTGCCAGCAACTAGATGTAAACAGAAATTAATCCATCTGTGCGAAACCTCAACATGTCACCTGATCCTTATCACCGCCTCACAATCGCCTCCAAGGAAGGTCTTATTATATTAAAAAGCAATTGCCTTCTGTGCCAGTAACACTAATAGATTTTGTGTGATATTTATACAGGATTTTGTTTTCAGCTCCTGAGATGCTCTTCTCTTCCTTCTGCCTCTTTCCAGCCCCCTGCATCTTTGCCCAAGGCTCCTACAATTTCAGTTTCCTACAGGGCCTCTGTCTGCAAGGTGATCAGCTCCATGAGGACAATGCCTCTGTCTTGTTGAAGGTCGTATCACCAGTGCAGGGACAGTGTCTGGCTCACAGTAGGTATGCAGTTTCATCCATTCACTCAGTTCATTCATCTGTTTAACAAAGACAGCTGAGGTCTACAGGAGAAGACAAGACAAAAAACCCCAAACAAACGAAAGAATGACAAGTAATTATCAGGGCTTTGAGAGAAACACATACGGTGTTGGAACAGAGCATATCAGGTTTGGGGTCCAGTTAGAATGGAAGGCAGTGATGTTTGCTCTGAGACCTATCGGATAACAAGGAACAAGGTGGAGGGAAAAGCATTCTAGGCTGCAGGAACAGCTCTACCTGGGGGTTGAGGGGTGGGGAAAGAGCCAGCACCTTTGAGAGCCCGAGAGAGGCTCCGTGTGGATAGACATTTTGAAGAGAGGGCAGATGGGCATTGGTTGAGTTTGGAGAGGGAGGTAGGGGCTAGACCATTTTAGAAATGCCAGTGGTGGCCAGGGCATTCAGGGATGTGGTCGTGTAATTGGTGGGTGGAACTTGGGATCCTTTGCAGTCCAGGCATAAAGATCTGTATGACCTAGAGAGCATCCTGCTGGAGCGTGCGTGGTGTGGCAGTGCAGGTGAGGGTGGGAGGTGTGTATTTTGAGCCGAGGCTGCTGTGCACTGGGCTGCATCTCCTCACACTTTGGTTGACTCATCATTTCCTGTGGCTTCTGTTCCTCTAATTGTGTTTCTGGAGATAATTCAAACATAAACAGGGCATTGGGTCCCATGTGGCTCTTGTTCAGATGGGGACAGAACTTGAAGTCAGGGCCTAGCTAAAGCCTTTTGTTCAGTTGAAAGACCCAGCTTTGGAAAGCAACCCCAATTGTAACCATCACGATAACAGCCCGTTCTGACCTCCTGGGCCCTTTGCTGTAGGTGAACTGAAAGCAGTTTTGGTTGAAGATAGATTTGGTGGCAAGAGGCAAACTCATAAGAATGCCTTTCGTTGGTTATAGTCTTGTCAGTTATGCATCAGAACTAGCTGTTGAAGAGGGATTTCAGGGCCCAGGCCCAGCCAGGTGGAAAGTGCCAGGATGTGTCCAGTTGGTGGGAGGTGCCTGGTCACCAGCACAGGCAGAGACTGGAGAAGGAACCTGCATGGAGGACTGCCTGGCTCCAGGAGAACTTGGGCCTCCTCTGCAGAGAAGGAGAGATGTTTGGACGAATGGAGCAACTCATTAATTAGAAGCTAAATGTCCCCCTTTCTCTGCCAGCTCCGAATACATTCAAGTAAAAAGACATGAGCTCAAGCGCATTCCTTTCATTCTCTCTCTGTTTCTAAACATTTCCTTTCATTAAAACCCCCGTGTTTCTTTATTCCAGGACAGTCAGATTATGTCACAGGCAAACGTAGTTGGGATGACAGCCAAGGAACCAGAACTTTTTCTACAAGATGCTGCTGAGGACTGGGGCTCCCTCAAGGGCTGTTGTCTCCTGGGGCCCATGTCTGAGGTTTTGTAGATAGATGTTTTGAAGGGAGGGCAGATCCTTGTGGAACCCCTGCCTAGCAGGGGTGCTCGGCCTAAGTGGGGGAATGGACAGATGGGTGGATGGGCAGCCAGGACGGGAAGGATCTGGGGTCCAAGCAGGTCCTTGGCATCTTCCACACCTCCTGATGGAGATTAGTGAAAACACAAATGATGGTGCCTTCCCCACCCGGGACTGGGGGGTGGGGGTGTGCCTGTCTTTTTGTGAAACACTTGGAGAAAGGCAGTCCAGAAAGACAAAAGCTTTGTTATCAAAAGAAAGCACTTTGTAATCCTCCTCCCCTCATGACACCAGCCTCTCAGGTCACCATCTCATAAACTTGCCTCCCACTTACAGAGAACAAAATGTCACCCTGTCAAAGCTCCTCACTACCGATTGGCATGGAGGTGGCAATCCTAATGATTATTCCTATGGAGTGGGCAAAGCTAGGCTGGGCTCTGTTCCCAGCTGTGCGTGTGACAGGCGGGGTGACTGAGGCCGTCGGCTCAGCATCTCTGTACTTCATTCTCCCCTTGGACAAAGCTAGAGAAGTATCTCGACTAACTGCCTTCTGACGATGCCACGTGGAAAATGTGGTTAATGCTCAGTAGCTGCTTGAAGAGCTTAGAAGGGACTCTGCTGCTTATGAGGGGCTATGGCGCTGGCTCCGAGGGACTCTCAGCCCAGTCTGTAAAGAGGAACTGTGAACGCTGCAAATAACCCCGGGGTGTGGCAGACGGGCACAACCCACTGTTCCCACTGTTTGCCCATCACTGCTGCTGTCTGTCCTCCGACCTTCACCCCTCTGAGCAGTAGGGGCAGCTTGGTGATCCAAACCCAAACCTCGGCCTTATTCATTTATCCGTCCTGGCTATCCCACACAACTCTCCCCTCAAGAATTTACAGTCAGGATCTCTCAACCCAGTGGACTCAATTCAGGAAGAGGAAGCAGGCAGAGATGAAGTTCAAAACACTTAACCATCAAGGGCTTAATGTCTAATGCTGGGTCAAGATCCAGGAGGTCCCCTGCTGGGCCAGGCATTAACTCTTTAGGTGACACATCTTAGGGAGGTCCTTGCAGGATGTCCTAGAGGGGAGCCAGGGCTGCTGGGACTATTGGAGTGGCATCGGGAGGCAGTGGCTATTCACCAACCAGTGTGGAAATATTTCAGTATTTTACCTTCCATCCATCCTGGGTATGCTGCTGATATCAGGGCTAGGATCAAGTCATATTTTCTCTGAACTGTGGGAAAGATGGCTAACATGCAGAGGAGAGATACTCTCCCATGTGATTTTCAAATTGTGGAATTCACCATGGAACAGATCCGTTCGACCTCTCATACCAAGTGGGAGTCCAGTCCAGTTCGGTGAGTGAATTCTCCTCTTTTTCCCTGCCCTGTGACCCATCCGACTGCTATGGGATCATCAAGAAGGGACAGATGTCAAGGAGTGACAGACAATACCACGGATGAAATGGGACTCAGAAACATGAGACAATCAGACAGTTTGTGAGAAGGTGCTCCCATGCTCAAAGCAAACAACAACAACAAAATTCTGCGGAGTTTGGTTAAGGGACGATTTCTGGGGCCTGAGCTGCCAGGGGAGGATGTAGGACTTGAGATCTGTCTTGCTGTCCCCGTGGGGATCACCAAGCCATCTTGCCCAGCTCTCTGGGAGACTAGCTCCCTCCAGGGCTCATGGATGGAGACACAGAGCTGTGCCTGCCTCCCCCAACCACGATTCCTGGCCTAACAGTGCAGCTGCCAGCGACCCCCTTAATGTGAGTGTTTGGATCCAGATGTCCAAATCCAAGGACATCATGTCAGCATGTTTCTCCGCTGACTGTAAAAGAACAGCTGCGGCTTCTAGAAGACCATTCAAGTCCACCGCTTGTTAGGATGATTATAGTATTTTACTCGTGAGATAGCTACGCCTCTTGGACCCCTTTTCGAGATCCCATTCTCAAACACAGGGGGATGGGATTTCGAGACACAGAATATTAGAGCAGAATGAGTTTTAGAGGTCACGTGACCCAACATACTCATTAGAAAGATGATGACGAGAGGCAAAGGGGGTAATGGTTTGGGTGGGGAAGGAACTTACAGAAAGGTCACAAAACTTCCCTGAGGTCACCTGCAGAAATGGTGGCAGAAATTTGGCTGGGCCTTCACCGAAATAATGTGCTTTTTTGTTCAAAGTTAAAAAATAAATAAATTTAAAAGAAAAAGTTCTTGTTTATTTGGAAAATACAAAAATGTATAAGAAAGATAAAAGAAAATATATACCTAGAATGCCACCACCCTATGATCATTGTTAATATTTCCTTTCAATTTCTTAAATTATTTTCTGTAGATAAGATTGTACTATATATGAGATTTTTTCCCTGCTTATTCAGTGAATCTCGTAACTCAACTAATTTCCCCACTTTTAAACTCTTCATAAACATTATTTTAAACATTGCTTATTATTAAACATGCTTAATATTCTATTATGTGAATGTATCATAATTTACTTAGCTTTTTCCTACTGTTTTATATTTAGGTTACTTCTCATTTTCAAAAATAATGCTAATATGGACACTATTGTGCATAAGGTTTAAAAAAAAAAAATCCTGTATTTCAGACTATTTCCTTTGGCTAAAGTCCCAGAAGTGGTATTTCTAGGTCAGGGGGTATGAACACATTAAAGATTGGCTATCTGTTACTAAATTGTTTTCCAAAAGTATTGTTCCAATTTATGTTCCCAGTAGAAAGCTATGAAATTTTATTAAATCTTTGCTAATGTGGAAGACATCCCTCATTTCTGATGTGTAAAATCTGGGTGTTCTAAGTTCCAGTATGTCTGTGACAGAACAGAGATTGTGAGATGAATACGCAGTTACATTTACCATTCATGAATATTCAACACAGCCCAGTATCCTCTCTAGAAAGCAAAGAATTGTCCCCATTTCTCTCAGCTGACTAGGAACAGCTCCCCAAACTCATGCCTGCACCCCAGACGAGGAGGGACATATCAACATAGCCCCAGGAATAAAAATAAAGCAAAGTAGACGGGTCTCAGCGGGGTGAGCTGGGAGGTAGGACCTGAATAGTCCACGTGCTTGTGTGTGTGTGTGTGTGTGTGTGTGTACATGCACGTGTGTGTGCGCACACATGTCAAGCATCTCCATCCCTGGAGGAAGTCCTGAGTGCCGGATCAATGGCGTCCTAAGCACTCAGCGCACACTAGATAATGGGCTTGGTGCACCGCCCTGAGAAAATTGCCGCGGTGGCTTGTTTGGCTGCTCCGCTTACCTGTGGCAGTGTGTCGCAGCCCTGCTGCTCAGAGCCTCCCAGCCCCAGGGGTGGGGGGCGGGCAGTGAGGGGCAGGCCATTTCAGCCAGGCTGGCTGAGATCCTGAGTGCATCGCAGGGAGATCTGGCAGGCAAGGGCCACCGGAACACATGACAGTGTCAGTGTCTGTCTTTCCAGATGCTTCATCCAGGGCTGCTCACGTAGGTGATTCTAAGTCCCCTCTCTTTTACTGCTCTGTGAGAGAAAAGAGGACGTTGGGGATGAACAGTCCTTATGGAGGCAGAAATCCCATGTGGGTGTGCCGTCCTTACCTTTAGAAAAGGAGGAAATGAGGCCTGGAAGGTTGTTTCCCCCTCTGAATCATCGCCCACTCCATTTTGGTTCTCTTGGTACCACCCCACCTTCCCTGCTGATGCAGAGTTGGGTAAACTCAAGAATATTAGAAACTCTATCAAGTGCATGGAGATGACGCATGGGAAGCTGGCGACCGGGAGAGAGCTCCCCCGAATTCTAGCCCTCGATCCAGTAATCCGTGGGACCCCAGGTGAGCGGGAACAACCCCTGCTCATGTTCCTCCAAACTGTGAAATAGAAGGCAGGATTAGGTGAACTCTGGACTTTTTTTTTTACTTTTATCAATTTGCCATATGATAAAAATCAAGTATGCCTACATAAGTGATATTTTGGCCAGAAGGGAGCAGATGCTCAAATCTAAGAGGCCAGAGGAGTGGTCATTTTCCTCTAACTCACGTGGTCAGGAGGTTCCTGGGTTTCCTGAAGCATCCAAAGGCAGCAAGAAGAGTTGAAGGTGAACGGCAGGTGTATTAAAGGGCCTGGGTTACTGCATTCCTAAAAATCTCAGGAGCGAGGAAGCACCTCAGTTGGAATAGTTGAGTAACTGACTAATTTTGAAGACATCTGGAAGTGTGTATGTGCCTTACCCGGTGTGGCTTCATTCATGCGCCACAGAGAAGGTGCTCAGCCCATCACGCGGCAGGAGGGGCGTAGAATTAGTCACTGCAGAACGCAGAAATGGTTCTCTGTGAAGTGGCCCAAGGATCCTGAAAGTCCTTTTAACCCTGAAACTTATGCCTGAGCATATTCAGCTTCTGAATTTGCCTGGCCATCTGTCCCTCTGCAAAATGGATCTCTGCCTGCATTGTGGCCCCACGGAGTTATTGTCACCTCCCTGCCCCCCCAACAGTGCTTTCCAAACCATGGGTCACAACCCCTTAGTGTGCCATTAAGTCAATTTAGTGGGCTGTGACCAACATCTTCAAAAATGGAATAGAAGGGCCGGCCCGGTGGTGCACTGCGCTAGTGCGCTGCTTGGGAAGCGCGGTGGCGCTCCCGCCAAGGGTTCGGATCCCACATACAGACCGGTTCCCGCTCACTGGCTGAGCGAGGGGCGGGAGCAACACCGAGGGTTGCGATCCCGTTGCCGGTCCCGGACCGGTACGGGGACGACACTGAGGGTTGCGATCCGTTGCTGGACACGGAAAAAGACAAAAAAAAAAAAAAAAAAAAAAAAAGTCTTTTTTTCCCCTTTGTTTTTGGGGGGTTTTTTTTTTTTTTTTTTTTTTTTTTTTTT
>NW_007729807.1:77697-124413 GCF_000696425.1 Galeopterus variegatus | reverse complement strand
AAAAAAAAAAAAAAAAAAAAAAAAAAAAAAAATGGAATAGAATAAGAAAGGAAAATGTCAGAATGCATCGAGGGTAGCCAGGGCAGGATGTGTTTTCCTGACATGTTTTGCTTTGTCCTGGGTTACAGTGTAAAATCTCCTGGGTAGGTCTCAACCAAAATGGTTTTCAAAACTTCTCTAAAGGAGGAGAATCTGAGACAAAAGGAATCAGAGGCTCTTCGGACACCCTCACAGTGCGTATTTGGTGCCACACAGGTATGTGTAGTGAAACCAGAGCCACCACTTGGGCTGGGGCAGTGATGGGATTCGGGACCTGTAGTGTCCACTCCACCCACTGTCCCTGGCTTTGTGGTCTGGGCTCCCGACCCCTAGGAGCACGAATAGCTATCACGAATCTTTTCATGGTTGGTGGGTAGCTGGGACTCTCCATGTCCCTTTGTCCCTACTCCTCTGGCTGTTCTTTTGAAGACCAAGGAAGTTGAATCAAGGAAGAGGGAAATCAGAGAGAAAAAGCAGTGACTGGCTTGGCGTCTAGTGGTGAGTGTAATGTGGCAGGCAGGGGACCCCAGTCCCTGGAGTTTCACACCCAGAAGGAGCTGGAGAAACAGTCCAGTCCCGCACCATCGCTTCCAGGGACTCTGGACCTCCATGAAGCTCAGGGCAAACAACCTACCGTGGCTGGCAATAACCAGGCTTTCCATCACCAAAGCCCAGGCTCCATCCCACTCCTGCTCTCCTCCCAGCTTGAAGCCCCGCATTTTAGCAAATAGCTTCTGAGAGCTTTGGGGGTGAGGACACACATCCCTCAGAGGGGCATGTGTAACACACACGCACGCACACGCACACACACACCTGCACCCTCAGCTGCCCTCTTATTTTCTCCCAAAACAACTGATCCCCACAAGGTTCTCTTAGAAGCAGAATGTCAGAATCAGGTCCCATCACAAGCAGAATGAGCCCTGGAGTAGCCAGTGGGGGACATTAAAGGTGACAGGAAGGCCACCAGCACCCTTCCTCTGCACCACTCCCTCAGGGCAGTCCCCGCAGTTTCATCTGTCCACCCCTCCATGCCATCTGGTCGCCTTGGTCACGAGAGTTGTAACAACAATGATGATGACGATGATGATAGCAGTGGTAATCAGAATAGTCGTGACAGCCTACACAGGCCACCTACCCAGGCTTGACTCTGTACCAGGGACTTTACATGCATTATTTCCATCTCAATACCCCTGTGAGGTGGTGCTACGACTACCACCCTCTTTAACAGGGGACAGAACGAGGCACAGGGAAGTTAAGTTGACATCCTTGTGCCACTCTTTAGGATGCCAGTAAAGCAGTCTGGCTTCAGAGTCCCGTTCTTTTCCACCGCCTGTAGCAGAAGCACTGTGACCCCCAGCCAGCCACGTTGGCCATGTGGCCATCCTAGTTCTGCCACCCACTCATGGTGACTAGGGGCAGGCCCTGCTGCTGCTCTGCACACCAGCCTCTTCTTCCACCCGTGAGCGCCAAGAGGGCGAGCACCTCATCCCTGACGAAGTCACTGGGGAGAGTCTCCCTAGCTCTAGGGAGAGGAGTCTTGGGAAAGCTTTTGGGGGTGTTTCCTGGAGTGTGCTGGGTGGGACCCATCAGAGACAGTCGCGTCATGTGCAGCCTCCTATTGGCCTCATGGAAGGTTAGGGAAGGTGCCACTATGTAGGAGACATGGAGCTGTGTAGGGTCGGGGCCTGCAGGTTAATTCCTCAAGGAGACCTGACCCATACTGCGTCATGCAGGCACTTAGGGACCTGTGGGAACAAAAGGAGTAAAAGAAACCCTTCCTTCCCAGCTGTGCACAGAGCCTGGGCCAGTCCCTGCTCCTCAGAAGTGATAGGGCAGCTGCAGACCCCTCACCCGCTTAGCTGTGGAGCTCTGGCCCTTGGGAAAGTGAACATGTCTCACGCAAACTCTGCTGGCTGTCCCAGGAGCTGAGAAGGGTTCACCTGGAAAAGAGACCAGAGACCGAAAGTCTGCCGGCTGGTCCGGGTGGACACTCTCTCCCTCCTGGTCCCTCAGTCCTGTCCCCCACATCTCTCCCCTTTCTCTCTGCCTCTTCTCCCTCCCCCTGTTGTGAAGCCACAGACCTGTGTTTTGGAGTTTGCAGGCAGATTCCACTGTCACCACTTCTGATGGGGTGGGAGGAGGCTGGAGAGGAAGAGGAGAGAAAGCCAGGCGGGAACAACAGTCCCCACTTACACCCGGGCCAATTTGGGAATGCAGCTGACACAGCAAGAAAATTAGATTAGTAAGAAGTGAGAGAGAGATGATTTATGTTTGGTGCCGGAGGCTCCATGAGGACTTTCAGTTGTCACCCAGGCTGCCTCATGATCTTTAGTAGCAATTGGAGCCCCGCCCCCGCCCCGCCCCCATATCTGCCTGCCTGATTTTAGGCTTCCATCTGCTCCCATGTGCACGGGGCTTCTGAAAAGACTTTCTTCCCTGCCCGACTTCTCTTTTTCATCTTTCATATTTGGATGGAAACAGGACACTGTCCAAGAGAAGACATTATTGGATGCTGGGCTTCTGGAGGAGGATAGTGCCTGGCCAGACATCAGGCTGCCCGGGTTTACAGGCTCTATCCCCTCCTGCTGCCCTCAGGGGCCATGTGTAGCAGGTGTCCTGGGGCAGGGACCTGGGCCCTGTATAGCAGAGAGACCAGTCTTCCCTCGTCTCCCCTCTCAGCGCTGCCTCCTTGGATGCTGGTGTGGAGAGGGCTGCCCAGCCTGCCCGACCCCATCAAGGGGGCAGGTCCACCCTCTCTGGCTTTGAGCCACACAGAGAGCCACGGCAGTGCAGCTGGCTGACAGAGGTACTCAGGGTCAGCTCTAGGGGAAGAGTTCCAGCTATTACACATTTGCATGGTGGCTCTGGGTCAGTTAAGTGTTTTGTGTTTTTTTAATGAGCTCTTCAACAGTAGTTCCCGGATGGTGGGTCAATGGGCGGGAGGGCTCAGCACAAAGAATGAAGCAACTGGGTCAAGGACACACAGTTGCTTCTGACTACACTGCGTTTGGAGTTCACAGCCAGACCCATCACATGCAAAGTGATGGTGCCACGGTGATGATGTCGGAGGTGCTTCTCCTGGTCCTCGGCGCATTCCTGTTAAGTGTGAGCAGTTGGAGAGCAGCCCGCCCTTTGCTCTGCAAACCCTGGATGGCAGTGGCTGCTACCACGAGATGAGAGAGGAGGCTTTGAGAGGGGCACTGTGTTTTTGGCAGAGGGCATTCTCTAGAATCAGACAGTTGCCAGCTGCCCCTCACCTGGTGGTCGCCTGCAGCAGGCATGGTACATGCATTGGAGGAATTAATAACAGTCACAAGGAAAAAGCAAGGAGAGGCTCTCCAGGGATTTTCGAACTTGGACTTGAGCATCTCATAGCTCTTTCTTCACCTTTGCAATGGAGCCCCTGAGCCTTGCCAGGGCGGCCTCCTTATGTTAGGTGAACACCCCATGTTGCTTTTGATTTCTGTCTCCCCCACTGCCACTGTCAGAGTGTGTGTCACCTGTCACTTCTCACTGTTGTCAGTCATCCTGTCTGATGCAGCTCTCCCACTCTTGTTTAATTTGTTCTTTTTAATTTGCTATGAGCTTGGAAATGGGTACTCAGGCTTATTAGACTTGTATATAAAATAAAAGTGAAGAGGCATTGAGTGGTTACTCAAGGGACTCTGAGTCACGTGTGTCAGCCTTGGTACATAGGCACTGAGATTTCTATCTGAGCCTTTCCCAGGCCACTTCTCGTATTTTCTGGTGTTTGGTCAGGTCCCTGGTTAGGGATCTCTCAGGCCAGGTGAAGTGCAGAAAGGCAGGGGGCTGTGAGCCCTGAAGAGAGTGGTTGAATTTTATACCCGTCAATGCTACATCCCAAAGCCTGTCCAAGTTCTTCCCATTTTGGTTACCTGAGAGATGCCAGTGTCATCTGGAGAACTGGCTTTTTTCTGACAATTGCTGTTGGTAATTTGCAAGGACTTAAAGCTGGTTCAAGTGGCTGAGAGATCCACCTGTTCAAGAGCAGGGATAGACCAGTTTATTATTAAAAGTTTTATCCACCCTCACTCCTCAATCATCTCTAAGTTCAATCCTCCTCCTCCTCCCTAGCATGGCCACACCATCTCCGAGCCCTTCTGAGCTGCCCTGGAG
Organism: Galeopterus variegatus; assembly: GCF_000696425.1. Classification (NCBI taxonomy): domain Eukaryota; kingdom Metazoa; phylum Chordata; class Mammalia; order Dermoptera; family Cynocephalidae; genus Galeopterus; species Galeopterus variegatus. The sequence continues at coordinate 120,237 of NW_007729807.1, read as the reverse complement.
TGCCCCTTCCCCTCCTCTAGCCAAATTCTCCACCTCATCCCAGTCCTGGTTAAATCTCTCTTCTACCAGGAAGCCTTCCCTCATACTCCATCTCCCCTGTTCTCTGAAGTCCTCCAACAGCTGACGTATCTGTTCAGGAGTTCACTGACTCATTCAGGAGGTGTTGATTAAGCCTCTGGTACTGAAGCACATGCTGATCAGTCCCTGGTCTCACGTGTTTGTCTTACCTTCTCAGTGAGCAGAGGTCCTCAGCCTTGGCTGCATGTCACAATCTCCTGGGGAGCTTTTACCACCGATGCTGGGGCTATACCCTAGACCCATTCAATTGGATCCTGGCAGCACGTTTTTAACTTTCTATTTTGAAGTAATTGTGGATTTGCATGCAATTGCAATAAATTGTATGGTGCGGTCACTTGTCCCCTTCATGGTAACATTTTATGTAACTATAGTACAGTATCATAAGCGGAAAATTGACATTGATACCACCTACCGAATTTATCTATTCAGATTTCACCAATTTTACGTGCACTGCTGGGTGTGTGCATTTAGTTCTATGCAGTTTTATGACATGCATAGTTTTGTGCCAGCCGAAGTCTCTCCTGTTACCTTAGGGCCAAGTCCCCGAGACAGGACTGCGCGTGTCAGTTCGCTGGAGTCTTCTTCTGGCCTGTTTGCACAGAGAGCTATTTGCAGGGCTCAAGAATGAAATTGAAAATAGACCAAACAATGTGACAGTTTTCTGCTGCTATTTTTTCTTCCACGAACAGAATGTTCAGCATTATTTTTTTTCTCTTTGTGCAATACTGCAAGTGAGAAATAATCTGATTGGAATGCTGGCTTATGCTGTTTATAAGCCTTCAGTCTCCAGCAAGCTGTGCAAAGGGAGCTTTCCCGAGAAGGACATCCAGGGACTTGGAAGATGAACAGGTTGGCGAGGAGCCGGCTGCGGCCACACCCAGGCGCTGGTTAGGCTGGGAAGTAAATGGATTGCTTGCACATGCTGGTACTCCTTCAGGTTTCTCTTTTCCCTGGTGTTTTCTAATGTTCTTTGCCTGAAACCTGTTAAGGAGCGCTGAGCCCATCCGCACAGGGTCTGGGAAGGAAGAGTGAGAGTGTCTGAGGCTGGGGCACGTTTCACCTCAGACTTTGACTACTGAACAGCTTTGGGGAAAGACGGGCATCTTGGGCCACTTTTCTCAGGCCCTGGGATTTGAGGCCTGAGACGGACTGACTGTAGAGAATGCAGCAGAGTTTGGGTTTGGGGTGGGTGGCAGTACAGAAGGATGCTCTTTTGCATCCTGCTGGGGACAGGAAGACTTCATGATTGTGTCACATGGGAGCTTGGAGAATGTGGAGCCCTTTATTTCCTGGGAGACTATTAATTCTTTCCTTTGTTTAAGTGACATGTACAGATTGCCACTCTGTGCCTGGTATGGAGCTTGGTTCTGGGGACACAAAGTTAGGTGACACAAAGACTGTCTAGATGTTTGTCTCTCCAGGTGTGGCTTAATTTTATTTTTCCTCCTAGGATGGGAGGTGAATAGGGGTTGGTTAAGGGAGGAAGTTGACCATTTTGGTTTGTTCCAGTTCACAAATGCCCAGAAGGTGTAGGCACAGAAAATCAGACTTTAGAGGTCACTTTTCTTATTCCTCGTGTCCTATGGAAGTATTCTAGATCTTGATGGAGTGTTAGTTACACAGGTGCTACATTTGTCAAAAACTTATCAAAGTGTATACACTTAAGATCTGTGTGCTTCACTGTGTCAGTTTATCTTAAAAAATCACATTCCAGACAGAAACGTGGCAGCAGTGAAGCCACAGTTAAGAGAAGACCACTCTAATCAAGAATAAAACCCTGATTTTGAAACTTTATCCTGACAACACTTTCAGATGCTGGAGCCCATCAGACTGATACACCTGTGGCCCCAAGCATGGGCCCTCCAAAGCACAGGCCTGTGCCCTTCAGCAGACTCACTCCACCCTGGCCTGGAACATTCCTCCCACACTCCCGTGAAGCCTTCCCTGATATCTCCAGTCAGTCAAGGTGATCTTTCCCTTCTCTGTTTCACCCGCATTGACTGCCTTAATATAATGTGACCCTTTATCATTCAGTGTCTTTCATTTGTATTTACTAAATACGTTAGTATATATGAAGAGCTTAGAATAGTGCCTGGCACAAAATAAATGCTCAACAAATGATGACTATTATTTTTGTTATATTTTATAATTATGATCAGTCCCCTAGGTCCTATGTCCTCGACTGACATACAAGTCCAGTGGGGGCTGGATTGTGTCCCTCTGGGGCCCAGCGTGACACAGGGCACATGTGCTCATTTGAATCCACTGAAACTTGCACAAATGTGGGCCAACTCCAGGCACGCTCCAAACCCATGTATGTGGGAATCTGACTACACCAGAGATGTGACTGAGGAAAATTGTAGGAGAGACCTCTGCATTTAGATGCAGCACCAACCAGACGGCATGGAGAAGGGGAGGATACCTGGGATTCCAAAGCCTTTCTCCAGCCCCATGGTTGAGAGACCTTGAGATAAGCCTGTTCCCAGACTTAGCCGAAGAGCAAGGTTGTGACATAGTCTTTGTGGTTGGTCTTTCAAATCTTCTGTGGGCATCCCGGAGTGGGGTAATGAAGTGCCACTTGATGACAACAGCCCTGCCTTTCAAAGTGACACTCAGCAAAGGGGCATGGTGACAATGACACCTGCTCATCAGCCCTGCCCACCGCAAGCAGGCAAGGGCTGGGCCACCCTTCTCATTAGGACAGCATCTGTCCCCAACAGCCTGCCGGCAGCTGATGCTCATTAATCCTGGAGCCCCGAACTGCTGGGCTGAAAGAGGCCCAGCTCTTAGAGCCATTTATGGCAGCGGGCTCGGCAAGAGCTGCTAGATTGATTTATAATTGGGCTGAGGGGCCTCCCTGGTCCCTGGAGGCCAGGCTCCTATACTGGGCCAGCCCAGGAGGGTGGTTTTGGTTGCTGGCTTCATGAAAAGGACAAACGCAGGGACGAGGTTCCCACCAGATCAGCAGGGGTGGCATCTCCACAGAGCTGATTTCAGCACACCCGGGGACCTCCTGGCTTGGTCTTCTTGGATGTGGGATTCCTTGTTTGGGAGACCAAATAGAACCTGCGCTAACGAGGACAAGGTCCCTTCAGGAGGGCAGGACCCTCGGCAGGGTCTTCCTGGCTGACTTTGGGATCAGCCCTCTAAAACCACAACAGTTTTGTGGGAGAAAAACAATAATCAAAGCGGTAGATGATATTTACTGACGGCTTAGAATTTACTTGACATTGAGCTAAAGTTTCCAAGTGGATCATCTCATTAAATGAGGTGCAAGAATTATTATGAGGCCTGTTTGGTAGAGGAGAAAACTGAAGCACAGAGGGTTAAATAACCTGCTCATGAACACACCTTAGTACATGCAGAGCTTAGTTTTGGACCAGGCAGCTTGGCTCAGGGTTTTGGTGCCTTTGCTTTCTACTTGCTCCAGTCATGGGACTTGGCATTACCAGTCTGAGCAATGGGTCTGATGGGTCATCAGAGATGCTGGGAGTCTCCAGGGAGACAGCAAAGCCTAATATAATGGAAGAGAAGATGACAGGGAGTCAAGAAACTGGCATTCCAGTTTTGTTTCAGCCACTAAGCAGCTGTGTGACTTTAGGTATATTACTTCCCTGGTCTGTGCCCTTTGTCAAACAAGCATACTGTCCTTAGTTTTTTTTTTTTTTTTTTTAAATAAAAATACCAGCCTGCAGTAAATGTGCAGACATGGAAAAAAGTTGCTAATGACATCAGTACCTGCCCTTGGCCCAGTAGGAAGGCCTGCACCATGGGGAGCCCGCACTTAGATGAGAGCATCACATTTTGGGTGGTGGAGACAGCAGGCATTTGATGGGCCACGAGCTGTTTCATCCTGTGCCAGGGTGAATTCCTGGCTCTCTTGTCTTTCTTCTCTTTCTGTGTACTGTTTATGTGGCTGGACTTTCACGAAGCTGATGTCTGCTCGCCTGCTCTTTGGATCCTCTCTTCCTCCCAGCACGGGGCTTTCATGAATGTGTGGTGAAAAAAGCAGCTCATCTCACTTCCGTTCCACCGATTCTTCCTACCATCTCCTCTCCCCTGCCCCTTGCCTCTCTTTTGCTCTTTCTGTTGGTTCATGAGCATCAAAGATGAATCTCGGTATCCAAACTGTGAACCCAACTGTCTCCATTGCTGCAGGTTTCAGATCAGCCCACGTGACAGTAGCGCTTTTTACGGCAACAGAAGCTGCTGATGCATAATTCAACAAACAATCCAGAAATGCGTCAGAATCCAAATTACTCACATCAGAAAGATCTTGATGTTAAACACTGTCTCTTAAAAACCCACTCCATTCATGCCAGTCTCTGTGCTTTTATCTTCTAGCATTTGTGAAATTTTCAGGAAGGCTGGGCTGCAAAGAGGAGTTTTAGCCTAAAATGGGTGGTTGGGTATGCCTGCAGAAAACATGAGTGGTGTGAGCTCCCCAGCCCCTGAGCCCAAGGCCAGCTGTCAGAGTGGCAGGTGCCTGGGGCTGGGTCTTGGGGCTGGATTCACCTGGCCCCAGGCAGGTGTGGGGCAGAGCCAGCCTCGGAGGCACCTGTTCCTCTAATAGGTGCACCCCCCTGCAAGGCAGGGTTCTGCCTTAGAGAAGCCAGCATCATGATTCACTCTGGAGAGGCTATGCTGCATAGTGGTTAAGAGAGCAGGCTTCGGAAGGAGCCTCCTACAGTTCAAAGTCTGGCTCTCCCACTAATCAGTGTTTGACCTTGGGCATATTACTTAACCTCTCTGTGCTTTAGTTTCCTTACCTATGAAGTGTGGATAAAAATAGTGCTTATCTTACAAAAATTAGAGTTAATGTATGTGAGTTGAAAATATATAATTTTAATATAATTATACATTAAAATTAATATTCGTCAGTTGCAAAAATTAGAGTTAATATATGTGAGTGCTACATACATATTAGCTATTGTTATTCCAGAAACTCTCATGGATATTTAGGGAACCCCCAGGATTTCCCTTTTCTTCATGGATCCTCCAATTTTCAAAGCATGGGATTGGTGTGGGGCTGCTTTAGTTTCAGAACTGAGTCTCTGCAGTCCTCCCCTGCCCATCGGTGGTGGGGACTTCCCAGGGGCAGGCTGAAGGCCTTCTTTTGATGTGATCACTTGGGCCACCAGCTTCATGTTTGCAGGATGCGTTTGACCTAAGTCCTATGAAGCCCCCAGGAATACTACTTACTGTCTGTCGCTGGCTCAAAGGATCATAAATTTTTAGGGCAGCTCTTGGGATACCAGTCTCTCATAATTTGGGAGAAAACAAAGCAAAATTCAGTTGGTTTGAGCATGGTGTTATAACATTCAAGGTCAAGGGTTCAGATCACCATACCTGCCAGCCACAAAAAAAAAAAAACACTCTATGAGACATTGAACAAAAAATCTTTCTGTGTTATGAACCCATGTGCAGGTAGTGGGTGTAATGGAAGAAACACTAAACTTGGAATCAGGCAACTAATTGTCTTCACCATGTGTCTATTTCCTGGCCATCAAGGTCCTGCTTTTTCCTCTGCCATTCATTCTAGAGTAAGTGGGTATGGGTTGAACTTGCATGTGGGTTTCCTGCTTCCTCTGGGAGGCCAAGATAATCAAGTCATATTTTCCCCTCCTTACAAGAGGCAAATCCAGAAACCCAGGCCCAGCCCTTTGCAACGAGGCCACAGTTCCAGGCTGTACATCGGAGGCCCCGACACAGTCTGAGTGGGAGCACGGGCCCAGCTGGCAGCTTCAGCTGCCCCTCCGGCCCTACCCCAGTAGTTCATGAGGACAACAGACCAGGCATGAAGTGTGTGGGCTGGGAGTGCCTGGCTGCCTGCAGTGCTCTGGAAAGGCCCTCAGCCCCAGGTCACCACTGCAATCCTCAAATTCACCCTGCTGTCAATCTTCATCAGCAGGACTCTCTCTGGGGTCCCTTGCTCTGAGGTTATTTATTTATTTCTTCCTCTTGCAGGGCCTCAGAGTCTTAAGAAGCTTCTCGCCCATCTTGTCCCCACTGCAACCCCCCTTCATCTTCCTTTCTGCCTGAGTGGCCACCAACCAGCCGCCTGGTCCTGAACTGTGCCAACCAGCTCTGCAAATCCTGTTGTCCTGTCATCTTGCTGCAGATGCATGTGTTTTCTAGGAGCCTGGAGAGCCTGCTGTGGCCAGTTTCCGCTCAAATTCAGACCTGAATGCATAACTGGGTGTTTCCTCCATTGTTTCCAGAGCAGCTGTGTTTGTTGCCCGTTTGCAGTGGGGTGGCAAGTAGACACAGGTTCACTTCTGCCAGGACCTGCAGTGGCCCCACCTGCCTCTGAGAGGCAGGGCTACATTTGCAAGTGACAAGGACTCAAAGGTTCCCAAAGGCTGAGAATTCCCAGAGCTGGTCCCAGAGCTCACTGGGCCAGTGGGACTAAGCCACAGATGGCCACAGAGACTCTGGCTAGGCAGAGGGAGATTGTAAGTGGGAAGAAAGGGCAGGAGCTCAGTGCAGGACTGAAACGCAGAAGATGGACCAGCTGCTTCCTGGGACTGGAATCCCAGGGCAGGCACAGTGGGAGAAACTAGGGAAAAGTGCTTCATGGATTCTCATGATTTCTTCCTGGGCTCAGCTGTGGTCTTCACTTCATACTAGTTTGGTTTTACTCCAGTGTGACTTGTGAAAGATGGCTAACTTCAGCACAGAGGGTGAGGGAATTTACCCAGTATCACACAGCAAGTTAAAGGTGGAGTAGAAATGAGAACCCAGTTCGGTTTTCTTTCAAAGCAGCATGTGCACTCCTGACAGCTAGAATTATGGACTCAGACAACAGTGATGCTCAAGCTCAGAGAGGTGAAGTGACTGGCCCAATGTCACACAGCCCATTAGTGGCAGAATTGTGACCAGAACCCAGATTTTCTAACCCTTATTCTGGCATTTGTTCCACTTCCCACCCCTGATCACATTTGCTGGTCCCTTCACCTGCTCCCCTCATTAAGTAGGAGGGAGGGGGTCCTCCTAGGGACTGGCATCTGCTGGTGCCATCTGCCCCTAATCGGCCTGGGTGTCTCAAGGGGGTGGGACAGAGGCAGCCTTGCTGGCTGGGCACCACTTCAGAGGAAACCCGGCCCCATCCCAGCACAGGGGCTGGAAGGAAGAGCAGGTTTTGCCTGAGCACAAACTGCTCTCATCCCCCTCTCCCAACCCCCTCTCATGTGTCCTGGGTCTTGGCCAGGTCTTGGAAAAAAAAATAGTAAATTCTGGATGGCTGCTAGCCAGGCAGACACCCAGGTTGTCAGAGGATTGGGGAAAGTCAGAAAGATGCCAGTTAGCATAAAATTTAAAAAAAAAAAAAAAGAGGGTGGGGTATAAATTAGTAGCCTATGTCTCAACAGCTCTGTGCCTGGAATCTATAATGGGCCTCATCGCAAGCTGGCTGGGGAGTCTGGGTTGTAACACTGCCTTCCTTCTGAGTCAAGCCCGGTCTTTACTGCTGCACTCTGAAGATGGCTCAGCGTCCTGGTGCCAGCTGCCCTCTCAGTTCCATCTGACTGAACTAGTGAGCTCTAAATGCTTGGGCACTCTCTGCTTCCACGCAGAGTCAGGTGCCTCTTCTGTGGGTTCCTAAGGCCTCTGTGCTCCCCCTACCTCGTCTGTTACTTTTCTGTCTCTCCTCCTAGGCTAAGGGCCTCTAGAGCGATGGTCTGTGTCTTGCTGCCCTCTGTATTCTCAGTGTTTTGCACAGTGACATCTAGTAGGTGCTTAATAAGTATTTCTCAGATAGATGAATGAATGAATGTTTAGCTAAGAAGATTAGAACCTGAGAGATGAGTTTGTTGGGGCATGCAGCGATAATCAGCAGTGCCCAGAGCTTGGTTGATATGTGGTGGTGTTTGCTTTCGGCTTTTTGGTTTAGCATCTAAGTTAGAGCTGTTACACTCTCTCTTTTGGGTCCTTGAGGCTAAGACCATTCACTGTCTTCGGTGCTGGGATGATAATCAGATGCGAGAGAGTTTCCCTGATCTTAAGGGGCTCACAGTCTGGTGGGGAACCAGATTTAACACCTGGTGTAGGAGCTTGGAATGGAGAATGGAAGAGTCTCCTTGGGCGGGTGGGGCTGGGGGTAGGGGCAGGTGCTGGGGCTGGGGGTGGCAGACAGTGGTGCTGATAGAGAAGGAGACCATGACCTAGGCCTTGAAGGGTATGTGGGTGTTTCCGAATTAAATGGGGAAGCAAGGGTGGGGAACAGCATGGGAAAATTCATAGGAGGAAATTGACAGCCTATATGGGGAATCAAGATCGTTTTATTTGGTTGGAGGGAGGGGTGGGTAGGGCTGGGGCAGGGCACGGCTGGAGAGGGGCTTGGGAAACACCTTTGTGCCAGCCTGAGAAGAGCATCTTCCTTGGATCCTGACCACTAGGCCTGCTCTGGGTGCCTAGATGGATGCAGAGGGGCAGCAGGTCTGAGGACTGTTGGGTTTTGTGAATGATCCTGTCTGCCAGCCAGCCCACGGCTTAGCAGGACTCCAGTGTCTGTGTCCACTCCCTGGTTGGAGGCATCTGCACCTGCACAGTGACCAGCACAGCCATGGTTTTCAGGATGGCCACCGTCTCTGCCTGACAGCAGAGCCCCGCCGGACAGTCTGGAGGAGGCTGAATGCTGGCTGTTGCCACAGTAACACATGATTCTTGGATTCCCATCCCGCTGCAGAAGAGCACAGGGGCCAGACAGCAATGGCAGTTGCTGCAGACAGGGCACCTACTACCTGTGCAGAGCGTCACTCCGCAGGTGAGCCTCTTGCCAGCTGGGGGTATTGCAACTCTGAGCTGGGAGAGACCTGGGAGACTCAGGAGTGCTAGGCCTGGAAGGATTTAGAAGACAGGCTGGGAGTGAGTCTCAAGGACAAGTTACAGTCTGATAATAACTAGGTCCACGTTTACATACCCTATGAGGGCTACTTAGCTTTGTTCCAACCCTTGGTGCCGTTCCATCCCATCTTTCATTCACATACTCGCTTGTTAGTGTAATAAATATTTGTTGTGCCCCTGGCACGTGGACCTGGCCCTCAAGGAGCGTGCAGTCTAGGAGCACAGAGATATACATGAGTGGTTCCCATGTGCTGCGGTGGGTGCCTGTCACAGGCAACTCATGTTTGTGTTCCAGGGCCCCTGTGCCCTCTGTAGACTGTGGAGTCTGCCTCAGTGGGCCCCCTGGTCTCTGACTTCTGGTTGAGTTGGACAATGAGGAGCCCTGGTGGGGGAATGGTGGGGCAGGAAGGACAGAGGTTGGGGGATTTGTTCCCCCAGTTCATCACCTTTGCCCCCTCCTCCTCCCCACCCTCGCTGGTAAATATTTATTACATTATCAAGTAAGTGTATGAACGAAGGACGGGATGGAATGGCACCAAGGGTTGGAATAAAGCTAAGTAGCCCTCATGTGGTATGTAAATGTGGACCGTTATTATCAGACTGTAACTTGTCCTTCAGACTCGTGCCCAGCCTGCCTTCTAAATCCTTCCAGGGCTAAATCCTTCTTGGGCTGGCTGCAGCCTTTACCTAAGATCACTTTTCAAAGTGGTTTGCTCTGCGGAATTCCATCTCCTTTTAGCTTCCAGTAACCATTCCTATCCCTTGCTCCTTCAGGTCAAAGTGTGGTTAGGGTCATTTGCTTTTGCTAGTCCCAGATACTGCACTATCCCTGGAGGTCTCCCTTTAGTCCACGTAGGGGAGGCAGCAAAATACTGAAACTACATCAGCAGAAGCCATGCCCACAACAGAGGACAGACTCGTGGAGGTGCCACTGCTCTCTTCAGCACTTTTTGCTACTCGGCTCTCCTTTGTACCAGCAAGGAAACGCAGCAACAAGAGTGGGGAAGCTCAAGTAAGAGAAGAGAGGTGGACTCCCCTAGCCCCAGTTTTCTCTCTCTGGACATTTCCCCTTGCATTTCCCGTGTGTGGTTCACCTGACGCTGTGCTGGAGCGTGGCCACACACTCATACAAGCACACACGCAGGTGCCACGAGCCTGCCTCCCCCGACATCTGGCACTCTTCCATACAATCCCTTTCCCACGATACCCACTGTTTTTGGAGGGAACAGAAACAAGCCTCTGTCATCCCTTTTCTTTGTTCAAAGGGAAAAGGACTGGGGCAAACGGGAAACTCCTTAGGGCTGTGGTGCTCAGGAGAGAGGAGTGGGATTTGCCCTCCGTATTTCTTACCACTCAATGGGCTTCCCTGCTCACTGGCTTTAGAGTCACCAGCAAAGAATTTCCTTTGTTACTATAGGCATTGTTTTCCAAAATTAAGAGCAAAAAGGAGAAAGGAAAAGCCTTTGCGTGGCTCATGCCCAACCAATATGAGGAAGTACAAGCTCACCTGAACTTCCCAGGGGTCCCAGGTGCGTGCTGCAGATGGGGGTGTGGATGGACATTTCTCCGGAGACACTGAGGATGGGGTGTTGGTGGTGAGGAGAGGGTGAGAACACACAGGGCAAACACATGGTGGGCATGCTCTGGCGTATCCTGGGCTCACTTCGTCAGGAGAAGTTAGCGATAGCTGTGTTTGCAGCAGGGCCTTTTCTTCTGACAGTGCTGTCACTGCCAGCCAGAGCTTTGGCAAGTCAGCACCTCTGCTCTGAGCTGCTTGTCGCTGCTGGTATGATTCAGGTTCCTCCCATATGTTACAGGACTTGATAGAAGGAAGCCCCACTTCGGAGCATAGACTAATGAAGGCTAATGCTCCCTGGAATCCCCCAGAATTGGAAGAGAAGAGAGATGGGGCTGGTCTCATGAGCGCTGGTCAAGCTGGTCCCATCCTGCATCCCACAATGCAAAGATAAAGACCATTCCTGCCTCAGCCACACTCAAGGCTAGTGTATCACCAACTTGGGGCTCTGAGGTTTCTGGAGACCCCTCAGAGAAGTAATTGGGCAAAACTCCTCATACAAACTTATTCTCTAAAAGATTGAATGGCTGGAACCCCTTAGTTAGGTGGGTGACAATACATGCTCAGGATCAGCCGAAACACATTAAGAAGGAGACATTTTTTCTGAACCAAAATTGAGAGTTGGGGTAGACTATTATGATATAATGCCGAGTACAAATATTGTCACTGTGGAGGAATATCTGGTGACTGAGATTAATGTGAGTGATTGACTCACAAATCTTCATTTTTCTCATGTTTATCTTAGGCAGGACACAAACTATCTGGTTAACTTTGGACAAGACACTTAACCATTGGGGAACTCAGTTTTGAGGGTCTCCCCAGCTCTATGAAGTGGTGATTTTAGGTGGATGAGGAGAGGACCCCTATGGGGGTCAGATTGAAGTGCAGGTGGGCCAGGAAGCTGTAGGGGCGCCCAGGAAAGGGAACCCAGGAATGGCTGCACCCAGTCTGCACCCAGGCATAGGAGGTGTCCGTGTGTCAGTGCATAATCCTGGTGATTTCCTCCAGCTGGACTAATGGGGCTATGACCTCTCTCCTCACTTGTGTGCAGGTTGAATATTTTCATTGAGTCGGGCTGCTCCTCAGTGGGAATTGATTGAAGCGGGTCTGTAGCCCCAGACAGAGGCAGAGACGTGCTGGAGGAGGCCTGTGCAGAGAGAGGCCCCAGGGAGCTTTCAGCCTCTCTGGCTCTCCGTTGGAGACAGGGCAGGGCACACAGAGCCCTTTATGACCAGGCAGATTAGGAACATGGTTCTGGCTGAGGACACAGAGCCCTGGTGAATGATAATCAGACTCGCTGCCAGCCGACCAACTAAGCAGACAAGATCTAAAATAAGCTCACTCCTGTCTCCAGTCGGGGAGGCCCACTCCCGGTGACGGAATCAAGTTGTCTCCTCCAACACCCTGACCTTGGACTCCTGCTTCACTGTGGTGACACACCCCACTTCCCAATATTGGATTCATACACACTCTGACCCTTTGCTTGGGCTCACTCTTCTGGGCTCATTTTAGATCTGGCCAGAGAACAGGAGCTTCTAACCCACAGAGTTCTCTGGCTACAGATGGGCTGTACAACAGTCTCACCTTTTCTTCTTCTTGCCCAGTTACCCAACTCACATAAAATAGTTCAGCCTGAAGATTCTGCTGATTTTTACACCCATCTCCTGCTCTCCAACTTCTTCAAGGTATTTCAACAACAAGTATCTCAAAGACATTGCAAGGGTTGGATGTGAAGAGAACATTGTAATCTATCAGCTAGGGAGCCTGATCTATCTCAGCGTGTCTCCAACTTTCACAGGCACACAGTCACCTGGGGATTTTATGCAAATGCAGATTCTGAGTCAGTGGGTCTGGGGTGGGACCTGAGACTCTGCATTTCCAACAAGCTCCCAGTTGGTGATGATTCTCTTGGTCCGTGGACCACATGTTATTCACGAAAGTCTAGAGGTGTGCTATTCAAAATGTGGTTTGTGGACTGTTAATAGTCTGAGCTGAGACAGGCACAGACACTGGGAGTGAGCACTTGGAAACGTATACAGCATTTTGATATTGCTGCGACATTGAGAGTGTGGTCAGTGAATCTGTATTTTGCGGTTTTAAATTTCACTTTTCTAGTAGTTTGTTTTTCTGGTATCTGTCACAAGTATCCATCTACAATGGATTGGGAATTTTACAGAATGGCTCTTCACCACATTGGACTAGCTGCAGTCTGATGTGCTTTGCAGTTTCTGAAACTCTGATGCTCTGCAGATCTGCATGGAAGTGTCCTATCTTTGGAGGACAGACCCTGGGGAACATGACCCCTGCTGAGGAACCCCAACCAGGTCCCAAGCATGTCCTCGTCTCACCTGTTTTCCAAGCTCAGCTTCATGTTTTCTTTTTGTGGCAGAATTCTGGGCATTTCAGACAAAGGTTTAATGTATCAGGGGCATGTGCCAGGAAATGCCAGGTAACAAGAGAGAGGGGCAGCCAGGAGCTTTGAGCGCACAGCCTCGAAGGCGTCCACACCAAGGCTGGGTGGCCTACTCCCTTCTCGTCCCTAAGCAGGGTTTTCCTCTTCTGTGGCAACCACCCACTCCACTTCTGAGAAGGAAAAAGCCGAGGCTGAAAAACAAGCCAGTGAGAAGGTTTCCTGCCTCGCAGGCCCACAGGGGAGGGCTGGGTGTTAATGAACCCAAGCGCCGTCATAACAGGAATGGGGCCAGCTGGAGTCCGCCCATGTTGGACCTGCGGTCATTTGGCAGGACCCAGACTTCTGGGGGAGTGGTCAGAGATGAAAACACAGTCTGGTTTTCTCCCTGCAGAGGCTGGCTTTGTTGTTGTTGGACCACTGAGGGCTGTCATGTGTGCTGGCCAGGACTGGTGGGGATGGCCCTGGGGACGCAGGGCAGGCAGGACTCCTTTCAAACTCACCTTCTCTCTTCCCTCCCCCACCTCAGTGCCTGGTCCAATGCCAGACAGCTTGTGGGCTGCTCTATGCCCTTTGACTGATTGGTTGTGTGTGGCCCCTCTTCTGATCTGAAGGTAATTCCTCCAATATAGCTGCTCTGTGAAACATTTCGCCATCTTTACTAAATGCTAATTAAGTTTAAAAATCACAGAGAAAAGGGCTTGCTATTGAATAACTATGTGTTGAATTATCTTCTTACATCCTTTGGAAATCAGCCACTCCAGTGTTCAAAAGGATATGATTTCAGCTCAGCCCGATTTAATTGAGTGGATAGATTTTGATTTGTGCTTACGATTTATTGGATGACCCTAAGCTGCCTTATCTTTCAATTTGTGTAAGTCGTTAGTGAGATGCTAGCTGGTCATAGGAGGACTTGTCATTGAGTGTGTGTGTGTGTGATCACTTTGTGTAACAGGGGATACTTGGTAAAAGGGCGCTCTTGAGTTGTTCTTGAAGGGATGGAGATGGGTCATCCCACCGTGGGTGTCCCCTTTGCCGTCTGAGACACCTGCCACCACATACTCACTGAGATAGGTGTCTGGGGCTGGGTGTGATATCCACTGCCAGGGAACAAAAGCAAAGCTATTTGGTTGATCCAGGATTGAGACTCATGGCTGTGACCTCAGTAGTCCATTGCATAGCCATCGAACCTTTTAACACATTTTGTGTACATGAACTTTAGTATACATATTTACTGAGAATGGAAAAACTGAGTGGAGGAAGGGGCTTTGTGGCCACATCTTGTGCACTGGTGGAAGTCTATGAAGGTACTAAAAGGATTCACCTTGTTTAGATGGCTGGTGCTAGCCTCTGGCCTCCCCTCAGCTACAGATGGGCCCGCAGATTCCACACAGCAACGATTCCTCTGGAAGTCCTTTCTGTTCTCCAGCTGTTCACCAAACAGAAAAACTTCAGAGTTGTGTGGATTTATTTAGTGTGTCATCTGCCTTGGATATTGGAAAGTGGAAACAGATGAGCCAGCACCTGCCCCATCGTGACCCCAGCTATGCATCAGAGCTCATAACCTACCACCCCAAAAGTCCTTAGGGAGAAAAGACTCTGAGAATGTCTCCCTGCTTAGCTCCCATGGGTCGCTGGTCTCCCCTGTGGGCACTCTTGGACACTGGAGTATAAGGATGGTCAAATCCTGTGTCATCATGTGTAAATTTCAGCAAAACTAACTGACTCCCTCTCAGAATATAGTTCTCTCTTGGACCTGGTTTAATTCTTTCCTGATAGGATAGGATAGGATAGTCTCATGCTCAGTTGTCCATTTCTGTAGCCAAGTCACCTGGACACTGTGTGTGTATGTGTATGTGTGTGTGTACACAGGGCAGAGAGGAGGGAGCCCTCCTTACTGGAGTGTTAAGTTGTTTACTAAGTGCTCAGAACCATACCAGCCTCTGCAGGAAAAAAGAGGAAGCCAGAAGTGCATGCTGAGGACAATTATTTATGCAAAAACTCTGTTAGCATCCGGTACAGGAAAGCACCCCAAAAAGTTAGTCTTTCCTTAGACTGTGTTTACAAACAGGTGCAAGCAACATCTCTTGCACGGCCAGTATCCAGCACGATTCCATACTTCTCAATAAGGAAACCTGGGGAGGAGGTGAGTAGCAGAGGAGGTGAGAACACTTTGCGTCATGTGCTCCCATAGTTTCTATGAGCTCACTGGGTAGTAAAGAATGCACGCAGGCAAAATATAAACGTGGAGACTGATGTACTCATCTGATTATGTGAATACAAGTGAAAGTGCTGCGGATTTGTTCTCTTGCTGAGAATCCCACGATAAACCCCAGAGAGTTCCTGTGAGATGCACAGAGGTGGGATTCTTGTTGGGATGTTCTGTAAGTTCCTGGCCTGTGGGAGGGGATGGAGCAGGAGGGTTCTTGAGAAACTCCATCTGGGTGGTTGCTCTGGAAATGAGTTCCAAAGCTAGGGATGTAGTTAGAGTGGGCTTCCGCTCTCTTATCCAATGGTCCACATTCTGGGGCAGAGGTTTGTAACGGGCCATCGACACCTGCACAGGGACAGGGAAAGCAGGGACTTTGAAGGAGCTGAAAAGCATTACAGTTGTTCAGAAATGAGTCCCAGGAGTGCAGCGTGAAACTCGCTCTGTTTGCATTGAAGCATGACTGTTGGGAATTCTAACTAGTGCAACACTCTTGGAAAACAATTTGTAAATATTTAGTGAGAAACTTAAATATAGTCAAATCCTTTGAACTAGTGATAATTTTATAGGAATCAATTCTAAAATTTTAAAGGGTGCTAATAAACAAGATACCTATTTCAGCATTATTTATCATATCAAAAATTGAAATGATCTAAACAACCATTTATAGGGAAATGGTTAGGTAGATTTTGTATATTATGCAGCCATTACAAATTTAGCTTATAAAGCCTTGTAAGTGATTCTTGTGTGATATCCTTAAGTGAAAAAACATTATACAATTAAAACTTTTTATGATGCATAAAATAAAAACTGGAAAGAAATCCAAAACGCTAACAATAGTGCTGGGAAAATGGGACAAGATGTGATTGATTGAATGATTTTTCTATTTATCTACATTTTTCTAAATTTTTCTTAATATAAATGCTTATTTACTTATTGCTTTTGTAATGGGAAACATAAAATGTAAAAATTAGAATTCCAGAGAATGTTTTAGGTAGCATCTAGATCTGATAGCAAAAATACTTTAAAATACCAATGTCCTACTCCAAGTGCGCAGCCAGCCAACCAATTAACTCAGCAGTGATAGGGTGTTTTTCTGAGTGGGTCAGAAAAGGTTTGCTTGGTGGCTTGGCCATCTCAGGACACACGCCATGAGAAAGCCTCAGAGAAATAGAGTGTGGATGGAGGGATCAGCATGAGCCTTCCCACTGCTGGGATAAATACCACAACCAACTAGAATTTATTAAGCACTTCTGACAAAGCTTGCACCCCGTTTTGAACTGAGGACGACACAGAAAAAGTGTAAAGGAAAACTGTTGCCCATGAGAACTTGCACTTCTACCTAGGGGTAAAACGCCAAGACATATGCACAAAAAAGAGTTGATGAACATGGTACTATATAACTACATTTGGGGGGTGTATATATATATGTGTGTGTGTGTGTATTTTGTGTGTATATATATATGCACACATGCACACACACACAAATATATGTATTCACACACACATACATACCGCAAATACTCTCTCAAATATGTTGGTAGCTTGGACAATATATAATAATTGTGCAATGGAAAATAAGCACTTATGCTGTGTTAGTAGCACTGTCTTTGAATACAAAAGACAGCATATCATTGCTGATCATTTCGATAGCAATAACAATGATTGCAGACCATGCCAATACTCTCTGTTATTAATGAGCTGATGCTGTACCAATCTCTATTTGCAAAATGCCACATGTAGCAATTTTAAAAATCTTGATCCTTTTGCTAAAATTGACTAAGCATGCTAAGGATCAAAGGCTGGTGAAGGCCTGGGGGACTCTGCCACAGGGACCTCGTCTTTGGTTTTCACCTGAATCCCTCCAGGTGAGCTTGAACAGCTGTCATCCTCATTTTACCAAGGATGAAACTGAGCCCGGAGCAGGCTGTGTGACAGACTGAGGCCAGCAGCAGCAGCAGGACCCATGATTCTGTGATTCTTGTGTCTATACTGCAGTCCTCAGCTGGTCAGATATTACCCAGGCAGGTAAGGCAAACAACCGCGAGAGGCCCATGCTCAAGCCTGGACAGCGTTGTTCTGACCTCTGAGGTTGGCCTGTGCTCTTAATTCTCTTCCTCTTTTCAGGCTTCAGAGAAAGAAGGAACCTCCTCAACCCGTTTGCTTTGTCCAAGAGGTCAAATGCAGGCAGCTCATTACAAAGCACATCCAGGGTCTGCTCCTATTCCCAGCCCAGAGGAGCCCCCTGGCTTCCTTTTCTCCCCGTCCCTTGTATTTTTTCATCCCATGACTTTTTCTCTTTTTTGTCTTTCTCAAAGTGTGAATAATTGATTGAGAGAAGCTGGATGACTAACAGTTCTGGTTGGGATCACCTCTTGTGTCAGGAAGCCTGGGGAGGTACAGAGGGGAGGTGAACTGAGTGACAACCAGGCTTCTCTGGCTCCTGCCCTGGAGGCATGGCAGGCTGCAGGGGACCCACAGAGCCATAGACCCACTTGGCTGTGTTCGGGCCCTGCTCAGGGATATCTCAGCGCTCTTTATGAAAGCCTTGGTCTCAGTAAATGGTGCAGGATCTTGGAAAGTTCTTCTCTGTTCTAATCCGGTTTGGATCACGCCAGACATGGTCTCCGTGTTTACCCCAAATGTGTGAGTGTGAAAAGTAGCATATGGGCCAGTGGTATAAACCCTTTGCCTTGTTAATATCTGCGCCAGATGTTACCAGACTGTTCCTCGCAACTGTAATGTCGCTTGAAATTTAAACAGTTGTTTTGAATAAAGAATCTCTGGTCATATTTGAGAACTGCTATATAGCCTCTATTTCGAGATTCACTGTCCACTTAAGTATATTAAAATACCTAAGAATCCAGTATGCTTGGGTGCATTTGTTTTCCCCAAACGTATTTGACCATGAGACAACATTTTGTACACCTCTTTTTTTCCTTTTCTTTCTTATGTCTCGTAGGACACTGTCCCAAATACACAATTTAGGAAAATAGTATGTGCAGCTCTGCCCCCCATCCCCATATTTCCTTTTAGAAAAGGAACACAGTGAGACTGGAAATACATGCTGAAGTCCTGTCTCTTCCTCACGCCAGCTGTGAGACCTTGCAGGAATCTCTGAGCCTCAGTTTCCTCTTCTGTAACAAGGAGAAAACCAAACAAACCTACACTCGATTTGCACGTGTTATTGCATGTTAACAGTGCCCAGCACAGTGCTTAGAATACAGGAAATGCTCTATAATCTTGCATTGAATCTGATTATAAGTATAATCCATGGTAGATAAAATTACCTTGTAGCTAAGCAGAACTGATTCGGATCCATTTCAGAAACATGAGTCTCCAGCTCAGTTTTCCGCAACTGTCCTTAGTAACCTGATCTCATGTCTTGTCCTTAATATTGGCAGTGGGAAGTTCTTCCCGGTATCTCGCCTAGTTCACTGGAGTTGGAATGAACATGATTTTCCCCTAAGGCATGGCTCCTGGACCAGCAGCATCAGCATCACCTGGGAATGTGGTAGACTCAATGAGTCAGGTGCTCTCGAGTTGGCTGCAGCCATCGGTGTTTTAGCAAGTTCTCCAGGCGATCCTGATGCTTGCTGAGGTTTGAAAACCATTGCTCTAAAGCATTGTCTATATTGACTTTGCCAAGAACAATTAGAGCTCACTCCCATGAGGCCCTTATCCTGATATTTTCAATCTGTCCTGTCTCCTTTCAGCCTTCCCATGGAGGACTGCTATGTTTCCTGGATTCCTGGAATGTTGGCAGGTTTCTGGAAATCAGGGTTATGAAATTCTTTTAGGCTGGCGTCTCTCCATCCTCAAGCAACAGCCCAGGAGAGGAAGGGCCACCCCATATCATCTGCTCCCTCTGTCTTCATCCTCATCTCTGGGCAGTTCCTCTGATCCTACCCATCTGCTTCCAGAGCCATGTTCCTGCCAGGGACCAGGCGGGTTGAGTCAAGAGGACCACAGTATTGCAGTGGAGGAAAAACAAGCTCTCTGGGGAAGAAGTGTTGGATAAATATGCCTCCTTGTTATCACCACTGGGGCCTGGTGCTGCCCTTTACACATGACCACAATGCTGCAAATTCCACAGGCTGTCTCTGCAGGGAGTTGGGCAATGGATAACAACTGTCAGGAGGGTTATTTCTTTGGTATTTTGGTTCATTAAAAAAGTTATCTGTAGTTCCCAGAAGCCCCGAGGGGAGGGGCTGCTTCTACTCCTGGAATCCCATATGGGGCCAGTTTCAACAACTCTCAACCAATTCTCAAGCCATAAGTCAGTCAACACCGTTCCATTATGTGGTGAGCCCTGCCTTGGGATGTGAAGACAAGAAGGAGAGATGGTGGTGGCAGGGTCCAGGTTCATGTCTTGGAGTAGTAAAAGCCACGCAAGAATTTAATAAATGGTCCTTCCCCCAAAGGCTGTGAAATCTAGGGACAATGTATAGAGTAAGAAGGGTCATTGTTTGCATATTGTCTTTCGTTGTTTGTAAAATTTGCTGAGTTACTATGAAGAGCTACAGCCCAGGATTCTGGAAGCCTGGGCTCTAATATTGGCTTTATCACTGGTGGTTTGTGGCCTTGGGCATTACTGTTTCTTCATTCATTCTTTTACTCTTTCCTTCAACATTTGACTGATGGTGATCATGCCCTTGGCACTATGCTGGCTGTTTTGAAGACATCAGAGACTGGAGGTACAGCCCCAGTTCTCTAGGAGCCCAGGCTGAGGAGCAAAGGTTTGTAAATGGATCATAATGCAGGGACCGAGGGCTTCCATGGAGCAATCCACAAAGTCCAGTGGGGACCTGGAAGACCGAGCCACAGAGGCTTTAGAGAGAGCAGTGCTTCTCAGACAAGGCTTCCTCCCCTCCAGGGCTTTGTAAAAGCCAGGTCGTAGCAACCTAGTCCTAGCTCTCGCTCTCGCATCCTAGGCTCCCACAGTAAGAAGGGACATGAGACACTGTCTACTTTAGCCACCCTCTGGATGCTGACATCCTCCTTCCCACAAGACACCTTCACCCTTGCCCTCACACACCACTCAGCCTAGTTTCTGCCCAGCTGACACTTGAACATTTCCCGCCATGGGGAACTTTGCACCCAATGTTATACATCTGTTATAAACAAGGGAGCTAATGCCTATTTCAGAACTTCTAGATAAGAGGACAGATACCATCTCAGAATTGTGTTGGCTGCCATCTTGGTCTAAAATGGACTAAATTTTAACTATCGGTGTATACCCTTGAATGGAACTCCGAATTTCAGTGGCTCACAGAATGTCAGAGGTGGAAGGGACTTTTCAATAATCTAAATCATTCTCATTCTTTTTCCTTAAAGCCCATTTTACCCATGAGAGATCTGAGAGCCAGGTGAAATGACTGGCCCAGGTTAGTAATTTGTCTTGGCTGCTATCCATGAAACTTCTTGGAATGTCTGGTAGTTTTTCAGGGAATGGGAACTTGTAAGAACACACTGCTTGTGTAGTCAGTGATGGGCAGAGCCCTCAGAAATATGACCCTCAAGAGCAGTAGGGACATCCCAAGATATGACATGCTTCATGCCTCCTCCCCAAAGCTCCCTAATCTCTGGAGATTGTTCCGTATTAGAGAGCTTTGGCAATAACCACTAAAACAAGAAATAATCACCCAGAACATACCATGTGTCAGGGGTGATGAGAAGCTGGAAATCTGAATTAAATACTCCTACTCTGCTCTAAAGCATGTCTTTGATTCTAAATGGAAAGAATAACTGTTTTCATGGCTTGAGAATGCTAGACCTCTGGCACATGAGAGGAAAATCACTTCTGCAGCATGGGACACTGAGCCTAACAATCAGTGCCAACTTTCAGGTCCTGTCACAACTCTTGAGAATAACTTAGGAGTCTCTGACAGAAACAAGATCATTGGGGAACAGCACAGAGGTTTCACCAGGAGCATGTGATGGGGGTGGGGAGGGATGGCACCACCAGGCTCCTGCCCTCTCTCCCATTAGGGGGACAGCACTGTGTTAACAGAAGTTGGAGGGTTGCTTCAAAAGGCCCATCAGCAAAAGAGCTAAGTAGGCATTTCTCTAAGGAAGATATACAAATGGCCAACAGACATGAAAAAATGCTCAACATCACTCAGCATCATATAATTCTCTCAAGGTCCATCCATGTTGTTGCAAATGGCAGTATTTCATTCGTTTTCATAGCTGAGTAGTATTCCATTGTGTAGAGATACCACATTTTCCGTATCCTATATAATTCTCTCAAGGTCCATCCATGTTGTTGCAAATGGCAGTATTTCATTCGTTTTCATAGCTGAGTAGTATTCCATTGTGTAGAGATACCACATTTTCCGTATCCTCAATGGAATACTACTCAGCTATGAAAACGAATGAAATACTGCCATTTGCAACAACATGGATGGACCTTGAGAGAATTATATTAAGTGAAACGAGTCAGGCACAGAAAGAGAAATACCACATGTTCTCACTTATTGGTGGGAGCTAAAAATTAATAAATAAATTCACACACACACACACACACCAGGGGGCGGGGGGGAGAAGATATAACAACTACAATTACTTGAAGTTGATATGACAAGCAAACAGAAAGGACATTGTTGGGTGGGAGGGAGGAGAGGGAGGAGGGAGGGAGGTTTTGGTAAGGGGCAACAATAATCAACCACAATGTATATGGACAAAATAAAATTTAAAAAAAAAAAAAAGAAAACAAAAGGCTCATCAGCCTCTCTCTCACCCCCATGGGCCCTCTCCTGCTGCAGCCAGTCATGCCTTCCTAAAGCCTGGGTGTGTTTCCCCTTCTTTCCTCGCGCCAGGGATGTGTTGTGAGAGGCAGCGCTTCTGCCACACCGTCTGCTGTGTCTCTGCCCTCTCCTGGGCCCCAGGCTTGAGGCAGGGAGGGGCGCAGTGGGTGTTAGGAGGGAAGGTGCCTCTGTGGATGCTGTGGGGATGCTGTAGAGGGTGACATGCTAGACCCCAGGTGGGAGCCATGGCACCTGTCCTGTGTGCCACCCGGTCAGGTGTGTGGGCATCTGACAGGAGAGGAAGCCTCCTCGTGTGCCTCAGTTTTCCTGCCTGTCCAGGAAAGTGATCATTCCAGCCCTCTTTCCTTTCCTTTCCTTTTTTCCTTTTAAGCTTGAAGGGGGCTGTGTCTGCAAAAGCTCTGGGCTTATCAGAGAGATACATTCTGTGCGTGTCATCCTACGAGAGTCCATAGCAAGGAGGCAAAGGGCATTTGGCTTGGAAAAGTGATCTTTAGGATTGAAATCGTTGGAAGCAATTTTGGTAGGAAGAAGAGAGAACTTATTTATTTTTGGATTTGGTTCTTTTCCAACTGGGTCCCAGTAAATAAGGCTACTGGACTGCTATTTTGTAACATAAGCATCTCATATTCACCAGCTTTTCTTAAACGGCCTTTCCCAGCAGAGAAAGTGAGAGAGAAAGAGAAAAAGAGCGAGAGAGAGGCCCTCCAATCGTCTCATAGAGAACATCTGGGGAATACAGTGTAGGATTTTTTCCCCCTGCGTTTTGTTTTTTACAAAATTCATGAGTCTGGGAGAGGCGTGTTTGCTGGCATTCTCGTTTGATGAAGAGAGAGCAGTGCAGGCAGGATAAGTTTCTCCACAAGCAGACATTGCCAAGGGCGGGATTCTGTGCTCCACACTGAAGGCAGAGAGGCGATTAACCCTGCCTCGTACCCAAGATTGACCTGGGAGGACAGAGAAGGAAGCCTGATTGCGAGTGGGGCTGGGGCCGGGTGACGGTCAGCCCGTGTCCTTTCTTGGACAGTTGCAGGAACCATTTCTTGTGATTCTTCTAAATCCACCCCAAAGTCATGGGTGGGGGCCTGCGGATTGGAATTAAAGGCATTGCCTCCACTGCAGGATGGAGAGATTAGGAGGGCTGGGGAGACCTTCTCTCCTGCCTGAGCAGTGATTGATCAGGGCTCCTGTGAAATGGTTATCACTGAGCAAATTGCTTCCTGGAAGCAGGGATTTCACAGCAGCAATTTAATTTCCTTATGGTTGCTTCTTGCTGAAAGTGCCTTGCCCAACATTGCTGTTTATAGTTGCTAGAGTTGAAGGGCCTTAAAAAACAAAACCAAACAAAGCAAAAAAAAACCTTTAAAGGAAGGTATTTGGGAGTGCTGAGGGGAGTGTAAATGAGGAGAAACAGCCACGGAATGGGGATGCAGTGGGCAGGAGGACCCCAGCATCATGCTCCTGCGTGGAGCGGCGCAGACACGCGACTTTCTTCCTCTCTCCACCCTCCCCTCCAGATCCTTGGCTGGTGTGCTTTGCTGCATGGAGCAATGGATAATTTTCCCTTGGCATGTAAACTCCAAGGGCTTTTTGGCAAACTTCATGCAGTCCCTGGGCTAATGCCGGCATACCTGGTGATGGTTGACGGTGTCCCTTCACATCTCCATAGCTCTCTGCAGTCTTCGCATTCAGAACTGTGTCTAAACTTGACTCTCATGGCAGTGGCCGTGGCAGGCACTGCAGGTGGCATCATTCCCATTTTACAGGTGAGGACGCTGAGGCTCCCTGAGGTTGAGACATTTGTCTCAGGCCACACCGAGGGAACTGGGACTCAAATCTCACTGTCCACACTTTTCTGTCCCGTCTGGGATTCACTGATCTGGAAGGAAATAGTGCTCCCTGCTTCCCTGGCTCCCTATTGACCGTTTTCTTTTCTGAATTCCGTGTGAGGGCCTACTCGCTCCCACCTTACACCCCAGCGATTCCAGTTGTATATTTCCCCACCCGTGTCATGCTGTTTCCCACCCCCATGTTGCTTTCTCTATCTGCAGCATTTTCCCACCCTTTTAACTGTTCTAGAAGCTCCTTCTCAGCTCAGATGTCACTCCTCAGGGAAACCTTCTCTGATCTGTCCCTCTCTTCCTCCTTGCCCTGGAGCAGACTGAAATCCCTCCTCTTCCCAGACTGCTGCTAGGCCTCCCATGTGTCCATGCTGGCAGAGATCACACTCTGTCGTGGTTATTTCATCAACCATCTGTTTTTCTTACTGGGTTCTGTGTGAGACCCTTTGGAGCAGGGAATCCACACATTCTTCTTGGGGTCCCCAGTGCCACACATTGGATGTGTGTTTGGTATTTGCTTTTGATGAATGGCATTTGGGGCTGAGGAGCCCAGTCCACATGGCATTTTCCTTGAGCCTCCAGAGTTCACTTCTCGGAGGACAACCAGACTTCTGGACCTTAAGGAAGATGTTTCTGTGTGTTTAACAATGTAGTCCGGAATTCTTCTGAAGGCTGGGTTGGGATGGAGTTGGGGGTGGTTGAAGTCTTTGGAGAATACTCAAGGGCAAGGACCAAAATGACGTGGAAGATGAGTGAGCACGGGTCACATGGGCCCCAAGAATCCCAGCCATTTCTGTCTGCCCAGGGACCCTGCCCAGACCTCTACCAGGAATCCCAGCTAAACTACCTGCTTTGGAATAAGGAACACAGATGTGGTGCGAGCATCAAAATCAGAGGCCTCATTGAAGTGAGCTTGTGATCTCCAGGATGCAATTGGGAGGACAGGGAGATGGCCTTGCCCCTGGGCCTTCTCCCACGCACACATTAGCACTCTGCCTATCACAGTGTCTCTCTGACCCCTCAAAAGGAGCAGACAGACCGTCCCAGGGCAGAAAGGATGGCTGTTACTGACTCTGGGTGGCTCACCACTTATGCTTTTTCCCAGCGGAAAGCTGGAAACTTCTTGTGACTTTGGGTGTTTCTGTGTGAGTTGATAATAGAATTGTTAGATAAAAATTCTGTGCTCTCTGTTGGTGCCAGCACTTCACACAAATTTGTTTTGCTAGCGATGGCATTTCTGTTTGTCTTGAGGGCAAACCTGGCAATACAGGACTTTGGTAGAGCTAGAAACTATGGTTGGGGGTCAAGGGTTTAGCACATGGCGATCCTTTGGCAATTGTGGAAGAAGAGCACAGAGACAAGACCAGCTCCTGTAACCCATGGAGACTCCGGCATGTTTGTCTCTGCAGATCTCTGATGGATGCGTTCTGATACCCACCAGTAACTTCTTATCATCCACTGCTCCCCTCGCCTTCCCTCCAGCCTTCCCTAGCGCAGGCCTGGCATCTCCCAACAGCTTAGCCTTTGACATCCTGCTTGTTTTGTGAAGGAGCCTGTCGAGTGGTATTAAGGCATGGTGGATCAGCCCCTCAGATCTGAGAGTGAGACCCCTGGACAGAATTGCATGTGACAGGGGAGATGAATTCATCAAAATCAGCAGCTCCTAATGAACACAATCGCCCGGTGCTAATGGGAACCTTAAGGAGTTAGGCATGGATTAAAGCCATGGAGGCTTTCAAATGCAGATGCCCCCTAATAAATCACATGTTGTAACTCACCACTTACTCCTTGGGTCCACTTTTAATAAAGACCAGGATGCGCTTCCTCCTCAAAGCAGGAATGAACAGGAGCCAAGCTACCATCTTCATTTGTCCCAGGTCACCATCAAATGGCTGGTGATTATTCTCTGATGTGCAGCGACTTATGTGTTACAGGCTGGAAGCTCCACAATCAACCCCAGCTGCTGGGCTGGAGGGTGGGGGGCCCCCAGCCACCTGAGCCTCAGGTTGAAATCATCTCCTCTCCCCATTAAACTCTGGGCCCCACCACATGGGAAAATTTAAGGGGAAAATGAAATTTTATTAAAGCCAGAGGACCTCCCTGACAGAACAGAAAGCCTAATAAGAGCCGGAAGCATTTCTTATCTTGGATGGAAGTTTCCCATTTTCCCAGATTTCTTCTTTTTGTGGCCACTGTATCGCCCTTCCTCCACCTCTCCACTTCCATGGGCTCCACATTATTTAAAGCCACTGCTGAAAGCCAAAAAGTAGTTAGTAGCCAAACCATCCAACAGTTTCCCCCACCCCAATGAAGGCCCAGTGGTTTGGGGTATGTGTTTTAAAGTTTGATCACAGTGATTTCAAAAGGCTTCTAAGCTTCATAGCGATAATGTGATCTGGATTTCCAGAGGAAAATAAGACAAGCCAGAAAAATGTGTGCATCTGTGTCTCTGGCTCGAGGAGGTGCCGATGACCAGGCGCCCAAACCCAACCGCTCCAGCTGCCCCCTGGTGGTCATATCAGTTCACTCTGAGCCCATGTAGAACTGTGAAGGCCTGGCCCAATCATAGAGTTCTGGCCTGTGAGGAACTGAGGCCTAGCAGCCTCTCTCTTTCTTTCCCTTCCTCTTGGCTTCTCCAGACCTTGGCGAGAACTTTACAAGAATAGGCTTGGCCAGCAATGAGGTCCTCCGCAGAAAGCTTTACTGGAGTCACTGCTGGGGCTGAGAATAAACTCAGCAGTGAAATTCAGCCAGAGACTCAGGGGTAGCCAGGGCTCGTCCCGCCTACTCTGCGAGTTCTCTCCTTACTTCTACTGCCTGGCCACATCAGGCTCTGGCCACTCTCAAAACTTGGAATTGTTGCTCCTGCAAAATGGGGAGAAAGATATTTACCAACCACATAGTATTTTGAAGATTAAAAGAGAGAAATGATGCTAAGCTATTAGAAAAGTGCACAGCAGATAGGAAGTACTCAAGAAATGTTTAGTATTGCATAATTGGCATTACATTACAGTATTTTCTGGTTTTTCTAGTAGATGCTTAAGAAATCCCAGTTTCCGTAGCACTTCCCTGATCTCCATGCCAAGCCCTCTGCTGAATGCACAAAGATTATCTTCTTTAATCCTTCCAACTTTCCCTAGGTATAGGTGAGAAAGTTGAGACTTCCAGAAGTCATGCAAGATCATACCACTGGCGAATGGCAGGGCCAGAATTTCATTCACCAGTTATTTATCCAGTACCTACCACATGTCAGGCACTATTCTAGGTGCTGGGGATTTGACCCTTTGTGGGTTTGATTCTGAAAGCCTTCATCTTTCCACCTCATCCTGCTAGTTCCTAGTGTGAGAGATATGGGGACGGTGAGTCATCTCTGCTGACCCAAGAGGTATTTAAAGATAGAAAAGCCCAGTGGTTGGCTTAGGAGCTTCTGCTGCTGCTGAAGGCTGGGTGCAGTAGCTGAGCTGATGCCATTGAGAGGGGGTCTGCCGTGGGCCTGTCTCACCATCAGAGGACCAGCACCCACAAATCCTAAGGGAAAAGGAGCCACCCAGGTGTCGAGACACACCTTCAGTGAAGAAGAAATGACTTGAGTAAATGGCACAGACCATACCGCGTGTGGTCAGGATGGTGGTGCTGAAGGCTATGCAGTTTGTTATAGGTAATTTAAAAATTGGAACAGCAGAACTCCTCCACATTATCGTCTCTGACTCGGCTTTAGCCATTCCTCTCTGCTTCTTTTGGACTGGAAAGGTTAAGCTCGTTGCTGGCAGGGACTGTGCCTTTGCTCAGTATTTCACGGGCAGCAATGATGTGGCATGTCATATGATGTAAATCTTCTCCAAAGCATTCCCATGTGCCCCATCACATCGGATCACTGTGAGTATGGCAAGTGGGACTGTGGATGAGAAGTTGGTTGATAAGAGATAAGAGCCAGGCTCAGACAAAATAACATGGTGTCAGTCTAGAGGCAGTAATCAACAATCATTAAACAGAGCATTGCCACAGATAATCAAAAGATTGTGTCTTTTTGACTTTGGAACACACGATAGCAGATAGCAGGTTTTCACATCAGGCTAAACTTACCTTTTCCAGAGTTATTTCTCAGTCTGTTTACATGGACTAAAGCACTCTTTAGTGGCGAGGGGCATGCCAGATTTTGTGTGTGTGTGTGGCCAGGGGGCAGATGAGAGAGGCCCCAGCCACGGGCAGTGAGGAGGCAGTTACTGTCCCTGGTGCCTTTTCTTTAATTCCTCCCTTTCAAGGACTGCTGCAACCCCCCCCCGCCCCCAACCCCATTTAAGGCTCCCTCCTGAGTGACCTCCTTGTTTCCAGCTCACCATGACTTTGGTTGTAGCCATCAGGCCTCTCGGTTTTCTGAACTCCTGGGAGGAGGACCGATTCTCCACCCCAAGGCTTCATTCGTGGAGCTCTGTCCAGACACGTGCTCGCTCGTCTGCAAGCTCCTGAGGTCATGGGCAAGAAACTCACAAGAAGTGATTCAAGATTAGGGAGACACAGGAAGAGCTGTAGACCCTAAAGCTTAGAGAAGAGGTATCTGCAGATGGTGGGCCACTCCTGTGAAGCCCTGAGGGGCTCCTGGGATGGATTTTTGGCAAACTTCTTCCTGACCCACCCAAATGGCCCTTACCTTGACTTCCCATATCCTTTCCTCCCTTCCTCTCTCTGCCTCTGTATACAGAACATGGAGCCAAAGAACTGGAAACCTGGTTCACCATTTCATCTTTGCTCCTGCCCCCTCTCCCCACCTCCCTCTGCCCCCTCTAGCTCCAGCCTTTGCAATGTAATCCTAACCCGGAGGTGCACCATCCCCACCCCAGGTTCTTCTCTTCTGGGATTTCCTTTCCACTCCTCTTGTCCCCTCCCCGCCTCTGCCCACCTGTGTGTCTGTCTTCATGTGGCCGACAGTCACTCAGGTGCCCAGACAAACCAGGCACCAGCTGTCACTGCCTGCCTCGGGCATGGTGCATCCTCACTGGGGACCGTCAGGGAAAAACTGGGTCGTCAACTCCTGGGACACGTTATACCCTGGCAGGAAATGGCCTAGCTCAGTCACACCTGTCAGTATCAAGGGGCTGGGGCAAGGTGGGGAGAAAAGCCATGGGAAAGTCAACTGAACCCAAGAAAAAATCTGCTCACTGTTCCTCTGTGTGAGTTTGTTACACATAGGTATTTATTTATGTTCTTATGTTAGTGACATGAGAGAAACAGAAATAGGCAAAACACACACACACCGAGTCCAGGAAAGTTGGCACCACTAAATATAGGCAGAGTAAGGTGAGTTTTATTATCCGAATACAGATTTTAAAAAAACAAATGGATGATTGTATTAAAGTTGTTTGCGGGAGTTAAGAATTCTACATAAGGCCAGGGGAACATCACTGAAGGCCATGGCTGTACGTCCTCCGGCAGGTGAGAGGCCACATCCAAGCTGAGAAAGCAGGGTGGCTCTGGCTTTGGAGACCCGTGGGTTCTTCACAATCCTGTCCCCAGCTGGCTGCCTTCTGCTTCCCTTGAGTCTCCTGCCAGCTCAGTGTCTGCAACAATGTGGTGACGGGCAGTCTCTCTCAATCCATCCACGGGGACAGCACTTTGGGAAGAATGCACCTGCCTTTTCTATACTCTAGTTCCTGCACAGGGACGAGACCAGGAAGGAAGGACATTGAGGTGACTCTTGTCTCTCCAGCATTTAAATGCTTGTGCTCCCCCGGAAGGGAGCCGGACCTCAAGCGCTGTCCCAGGGCTGGGCTATGTACCGCCTCCATGCCTACGTCCCAAGGGCCACAGTGGACAGATTAGGTCCGCTTGGAAGGCTCCTCGGCACGGAGGCCAAGAGACAGGAGTGTCAGCCCGGGCATCTGTTGTCACCAGGAGTGGGGGTTCTCTGCTCACCTCTTCTCCAGAAGCCACGGCCTGTCTGTTTTGCTGAGAAGGGGAAAGATACTTATGATAGCTGCAAGGGGTCTGGTGATGTGTCTTACCAGGCTGCTGGCACCTCGGTGGCTCTTGGAGCTTGAGGATCAAAGGTGGGGCTTAGGCCGTTCAGCTTATGGCTGTCTTTGCTGCTGATTTGGCCCGAGGGGAAGACAGAAGTTGAAAGGAGCTGTCTTGATCAGATGGCAGAGGTGCTGGGGAGGCTTTCATCTCATGGTAAGGGGCTGGGAGAGGCTCAGACTCCTTAGGCCAGGTAAACCCAAATGAGGAGCTGACATGTGGATGAGGAAATGGAATGATTCGAATTAGGGCCGGGGGTGGGATTGGGAGATGGAGAATAGGACTGTGAGTGTAGCCCCCTCAGGTGGTGCTGACAGTGGCTACTACATTCACAGTGCTGTGTGCAGTAAATGCAGAAGCCCACTGCAGATGACACGTGGGGTCCCAAGGTCATCATTTGAGCTCCAATGTCACCTGTGGCTCCTGGCTGGGGACTGCAAATTTCACTCTGGCAGCTGTGCTGCTGGGAAGGCTGGGCTGCCTTCCTCCAGGGCGGGGCATGGCTGCTCAGCAGACATGCGCTTGTCAGTTCTCAGCAGCCCCAGCCTGTGTGTGACTGTCGGCTGTGCCGGGCATGGTGCCCAGGGCAGACTCATGTGTCCTTGAGCCAGGCAGGATGAGCCACACCTTTGCATCGGGGCTATGAGCCTCGGTGCAGGCTGCCGACAGCCCAGCCTGGACCCCTTGCATGTCTGTCAGAGCAGGCCCTGCCTCCTCCTCTGGTCCCAAAGTCAAGGGGGGACCCGAGGAACAGGCCCTGCTTCCTCCTCTGGTCCCTAGGTCAAGGGGGGACCCCACCAGCTGGGCTTGGGCTCAGACAGCTGCTGCTGTGAACACCTGACAGGACTGTGCAGCTGCTGGGGCTAGGTAGAGTGACAGGGAGATGGGGCCTGTGTGCTGACAACCACTACTGTCCCTCATCCCTCCCCTCCACTCCTCCCTCCTGCATTAATTCGTTTCTGTTGTGTATAACAGAATACTGGAAACTGGGTAATTTATAAAGAAATGAAATTTATTTCTTACAGTTTTGGAGGCTGGGAAGTCCCAAGTCCGGGGGCACATCTAGTGAGGGCCTTCTTCTGGGTAGGATTCTCTACAGAGTCCCTTGGCAACCAAATTTATAAAGAAATGAAATTTATTTCTTACAGTTTTGGAGGCTGGGAAGTCCCAAGTCCGGGGGCACATCTAGTGAGGGCCTTCTTCTGGGTAGGATTCTCTACAGAGTCCCTTGGCAACCAAATTTATAAAGAAATGAAATTTATTTCTTACAGTTTTGGAGGCTGGGAAGTCCCAAGTCCGGGGGCACATCTAGTGAGGGCCTTCTTCTGGGTAGGATTCTCTACAGAGTCCCTTGGCAACCAAATTTATAAAGAAATGAAATTTATTTCTTACAGTTTTGGAGGCTGGGAAGTCCCAAGTCCGGGGGCACATCTAGTGAGGGCCTTCTTCTGGGTGGGATTCTCTACAGAGTCCCTTGGCAACCAGGGTGTTACATGGTGATAATGAGCTGAGCAAGAGAGAGAGCTAAACTTACCACTTGCTGTCCTTATAAAGCCATCAGAACCACACCCACCACTCCATTCACAAGGGCACAGTCCTCACAATCGAATCACCTCTTAAAGGCCCCACCTTCCAAATGCCGAATAGGATTTCCACCCTCGTAACACTGTTACAGTGAAGATCAAGTTTCCAAGGCATGAATTTTGTGGGGACACGTTTAACCCACAGCCCCTCCTGTTGTATCTCCTTGCTGCTTTTCTTTTCTCTTACACCTTAATAGTTGACCAAATAGTCTTTGCAATTAGCTAAAATAACAACCAACCAGAATAGAATGTTCAAATATGGTCCCATTCTAGTCCCTTCTGCATTCCCTTGGCCATCCAGGTGACACTGGCCCCCCTTTGATCTGGCTATTGGCATTCACTTTGTCCCCATTCAACACCTGCTGAACAACCCATTTCTAAGACATCCTCCTCTCCTGCCTGCTCCACTTACTGTGGGCATTTTCTATGTTGTCACAGAAAGCTCCTTGCTCTGCCCCTTTCATGGCCTCTGCCCTCTGTTGGGCCTGGAATATTAAGAGAAAAGTGTCACAGTGGAAAGCTGGAGGTCTTTGGTGAGCAGGCCGGGTAGGAATTACAGTTCTACTGCCCACAGCTGGGGGCTTGGGCCAGCTGTCCAGCCTCCCTGGTTCTCAGCTCTCTTCTCTAATGAATACTGCACTGTGGGTCTGCTGTGAGGACTCAGCTAAGTCAGCTCTGTTAAGGGCCTGTATCCTGGTTGTGCTTTGGTCCCTGCTAGTGCCCTCTGCTCGCTCCTGCCTTCTTTCTATTGATGCCCATGATGTTTTCCAAGGACACACTGCCTCCGCTGTGTGGTCATCTGTCTCGGCCAGATGTGTCCTTCGTCTGGACCAAGTCATCTCACATTCCCTGCAGATGGGGCCTTACAATTGGTGTTTTCCTGTACTCTTCCCCATTTCTCCATCTTCTCTTTTGTTCTCTGTGTCCCTCCCCACCCACCCCTGCAGGCTCCACTCCTCACCCATCTCTCCTTTGTTCTTCACGAGACCTCCACCTGCCTTTCCGCTTGCAGGCTCCAGCCTGGTCCTTCTGCATCTTCCTCCTTCCACACCACCTTGCTGCCCATGTATGTGTCCTTCTCAAGGGCAGTCTGGCTCCCCCTCGCAGTCACACCTGCAGTGGTTAGTATATGGCAGTCCTTTGGAAAGACCTCTCTGGTCACAGTCCACAGCAGGTCCATCTGCCTGCCCTCCTTTGCTCTCTCTGGTCCCAGGCAAGGGAGACTGGGTGTCCCGACAGCCTAGCCCAATGCCACCCCATTATATTTCTATTCCTTAAACATAGCCGGCATAATAATGATTTGCAGCATCCCAGATGCTCTCTATCCACATGCCCCATATTTAGCAAGGGATTCATTTCTAGGTGATTTTAGATATCTCTTACTTGGCTTATTTAAAGACCTCACCATCACATCCCATCAGCCAATCTCAATTATTCTTCCGATTAATTTTTTCCAAGGTGAATTATAAATGGCCCTCTGCTGGAGTTCCTTTTCTGGAACATCAGCCATTCATATGCCTCCCAGATAGTTACTCCTGGTTTCCTGGACAGTCCCTGCCTTTGAGATTGGCTGGAGAAAAAACACTTCTTATTTAATTCTCTTTCTCTTCTTTTTTTTTTGACCGGTAAGGGGATCGCAACCCTCGGCACGGTGTGGTCTACACCACACTCAGCCAGTGAGCACACCTGCCATCCCTATATAAGATCTGAACCCACGGCCTCGGCGCTACCAGCGCCGCACTCTCCCGAGTGAGCCGCGGGGTCGGCCCCTCTTTCTCTTCTTTAACATAGGAAAACTGAGACTAAGAAGGCACAGGGTCTGTTATCTTAAGAGACAGGCCCTCTTGGCCCTGGAAGTGGGAAAAGAACTGAGGACCTCTTCTCCAGATACTGAAAAATGTCTTCTAGAGTTACAAGCATAATGAGTATATTTAAGGGGGTAATTTGCTGTCATCTCTGGGTTCATCACGGGATTACAGTTTTCTTCCAGTTTCTCTCAACATGGAGCTCCCTGTAACCAGACAGTTGTATTTGAGACAGGTTCACTACTTCTGACTCACCTCGCTGTTCTCTGCAGGAGTCCCAAGCTCCCTGAGAGATAGGGAGGTACCCAGGTGACTGGGAGGTTTAGTGACATGAAAGGAGAGGAGGCAGGGCCACCCAGCTGTCCTCTTTACCATGTGCTTTGCTAGCTTATTTTTAAAGTTCTCCAAGGAATTGAGTTTCAACAATTTCCTTAGGGATCTGGGTTTCTTTCTAAGAGGACTTGGCAAAGAAAATATTTCTCTCTGATGCTGTTCCCTCTCTCTGAATCTCCTCTTCCTCTGTGGCCTGGGAATCAGGAGTCCTGGATGTGGGCTCCACCTTTACCTCTG
This sequence comes from Galeopterus variegatus, assembly GCF_000696425.1. Taxonomy (NCBI): domain Eukaryota; kingdom Metazoa; phylum Chordata; class Mammalia; order Dermoptera; family Cynocephalidae; genus Galeopterus; species Galeopterus variegatus. The sequence continues at coordinate 86,542 of NW_007729807.1, read as the reverse complement.
CCTCAAGTAGCCTTCCTTTCCTTTCCTGGTTTTCCTGTCCATTAGCTAGAGTTCCAGAATCATGGACCCATTGAATCACAAGGCATTCTAGAAATGGATGTGTGCAACCCTTATTTTAGAGATATGGAAACTGAGCCACCAGAGGAGGAGTGGCTTCCTCAAGACAGATGTGAGTGTAGAATCCAGTTTTCTGACTTCCAGTCCAATCCCACTCTCCATTAGCACCCCAAGGGCCATAGGAAAGACCAGGGGAGCAGGGATACCACCCCTTTGAGGGACACCTTCCCCCATGTACTCAAGGGACCATTATTCACTGATGTTTTTTATTGACTTACTACAGAGCTATCTCAGCTTATTGATGGAGTGGTTAAATGAGCCACACATGGTCTTCGGTGAGATTAACTTTCAAATTTGGCTAGAAGCCATTGCCATCCCAGAAATGCCCAAATCCAGGAAGGGCATCTGTGAAGTGGACGTCCTTCCACTGGCAGGAAAGGCATCTGTGAAGTGGATGTCCACCACAGGGGCTTTGACACCATCTTCCCCAAGGGGGACACCTCTGTTGGGATGGATGGTAACCCTAACAGCTTACATGTGTCAGGCACCTGAGATCATTAGATGAGATAAGGCAGATGAAGAATATGAGGATTAGGCAATGTGGTCATCATAGTAACTTTCCTAAATTCACAAACTAGGAAATGTCAGCCCTGGGAGTCAGCCTGAGTTTGTCCGACCCCAGAGCCCACTAGCTTGATCACAGCATTAAGCTATGAAGACGGTGAGGAAAAGGAGCTGTCATTCCCTACATCCCCTGAGCAAGGCCACGGAATGGAATTTTGGCAATAAGGAAACTCCCTGCTGGTTTGGAGTGATTGTGCTAGTGTCCTCTCTAGGCAGGAGGGTGGGCCAAATGACCCTTAGTGGGTCCTTTTAGGTCCAGTGACTTCTAGACAACTTTGTGGAGAAAGAAAGAGCCCATTAAACAGGCTGCAACTCCCAGATGCCAATGGTGCCCTGGGCTGGGAGGCATCCAGGCAGCTCAGCCTCTTCATGGCCGTGAGCTGGCATTAAACCACTGCCCTGCCACAGAGAGGACAAGGGCTCCAGAGCTTTGTACTCAGGCAGGCTGGCTCCGATCTCGCCAGCTGCAGGCTTTTGTGCAACAGAGAGGCAGTGCATTCCTTTCTTTTTAGCCTATTATTTGAAAACTGGGTCTCCATCAGAATATCCTGTCATTTGCTCCACATGACAGGGTCTGAGCATAAATATGTCACAACCAAAATGCTAATGGCTCCCTCCATGATGGCGGCCCATCCTTTATCATCTCCCCTCCCACACACCCTTCCCACAGATGGGTCGGCATTCCTGTGTAACACCCGAGTCATCCCCCTGCCGAGGGAAACATGGCTGCCGATGAGTGAGAATGTTCTTTCCCACTAGAGCGCTGGTCCTGGCCCAGAGACCGCATGCTCCCCACACACCAGGCAGGTGGCAGAGTGGACGGGCTCAAGTCATTCTCCTCCATCCCGGCTCTCTGCCAGAGCCAGATGGCCCACCAGCCACAGCAGCAAGGGAGGGGAAGTTGCTCCATGCTCCTGGCTGGGCCCAGGGCACAGCTAGCTGACTTCAACCTGAGTATCTTCAACCTTTATCTCTTTGTGATCTTTTAATGTCTCCATGAAGTATTCCAAACAGGCATTACTAATGAAAATTTAAAAAGAGATGGTGGCAGTATTGTGGTTCCTCAAAAAATTAAACATTGGATTACCATATGATCCAGTAATTCTACAAAAGAATTGAAAGCAGGATCTCAGACAGATATTTGTGCACCCATGTTCGTAGCAGCATTATTCACAATAGCCAAAAGGTGGAAGCAACCCAAGTGTCTATCAACAGATGAATGGATAAACAAAATGTGGTACATCCATACAATGGAATATTATTCAGCCTTAAAAAGGGAGGAGTTTCTGACACATGCTACCACATGGAGGACCCTTGAAGGCTTCATGCCTAGTGAAATAAGCCAGTCACAAAAGGACAAATACTATGTGATTCCAGTCATGTGAGGTCCCTAGAGTAGTCAGACTCATAGAGATGGAAAGTAGGATGGTAGTTGCCAGATACAAGGGGAAGGGGAGAATGGGGAGTTGTTTAACGGATACAGAGTTTTAGTTTCGGAAGATGAAAAAGTTCTGGAGATGGATGGTGTTGATGGCTGCACAACAATATTTATTTAATGTATTTAATGCCACTGAACTACACATTTAAAAATGGCTACAATGATAAATTTTATGTTATAACTATTTTACTACAGTAAAAAGAGAGAGTGTATGAACACGTTTCAGAAATTGCAAAGTTCACATACATATATCAGTTTTCTTGTTATTTGTAATGATAGGGCACCTGTGACTCAGAAAGGTTTCTGTGTTTTTCCTAAGGGTGTAGATTATGGTCTTTGGATTCCACATCCAGTGCTCTTTTCAGTGTACCAGAGGTGGCATAGACTTGGCATGTGGTACTAATGCTTTCATCTACTCCCATGGCAGACATCAGTTAATTGTTCACTACGTGTTCTAAGCGTAAACTCAACCTCTGAACCATTCTTAACACCACACTGTCCGTCTGTCAGAGTTAGCATGAGGTTGCTGCTTACTTCCCACCTCTGCACTTCTAGCACCCGTGTCAGTTTCTTAGCCCGGGTAACCCTGCTTTATCACTATTTCCCTGGAAAGTTTTGAAGATGCATGAGATTGGTGTAGAAAGGCTGTGGTCCTCTCTGGAGAACAATGGGGCTGGTTACACCAATTCCAAGCTCAGAAATGAGTTGAGTGCATGTGGCCTTGTCTTGTTTGAATATTGCTGCCTCGAGCCTCCTCTTTAAGCTTGGGGTAGCAGCCCCACCTCACCTATGGCACCGCTCCCTGTGGGCAGCTCTGCAGCAAACCCGTTCAAATGGATATATGAACTGTAGGCCTCTCGATCCTGCTTCACACACCTTGCCCTGACTTCACCATGCGACTAAGGCATCTAACTTGTCTCCTGCCTTAAGTGGGGACCAGGCAAGGAGAGAGGACCTATGATTGAGAGAGGGCCCTCGGTGACCCTAGTGGCCTTGTAAATCCCCTCTTGTTACATGCTGCTGGTTTTTATTTGTATACAGCCTGGGCTCAACAGCTGTTCATACCTTGTCTCAGATCCAGTTGAGTTATTGAAACAACTGAAGGAAAGAAAGACAACAAGATTGGTGTCAATTTCTCTTCCTTTTTTCTGTGGTTTTAATGTTCTTCTTTCCTTTGAAAGATCAAAGGAGGGCCAAATCGAACTCTTCATTCACACACACACACACACACGCACATGCGCACACACACACACACGCACGCACACACACGCACGCACGCACACACACGCACGCACGCACACACACAGGCACGCACACGATCATAATGGAACACAGGAGGGAAAATTCCAGCATACAAAATTGTTCTCAGACATCTTTTTATTTTTCCTTTCAGTGGCTTTGATTTAGGTCCCATGGCTTTAATCAAAGTGTTCAAGGAGGCACAGAAATGACTCAGTTAAACAAATTCCTGGCCTCACTCAGTCTCCCTGCTGTAACCCTTCCTCCCTACTCTCACATTTTTTATTATTGTTTTTTATTAATGTGGGCTGGAAAAAATATTCTCCCAACAAAGGAGAAAGTGAGGACTGGAGAGAATTTTTATTTCTTTCTGAGCTAATAGCTGGATGCTGGCTCAGCCACGCGACAGCTGACAGACCGTCCCCCAAACCCGATTGTCCCTCCCTCCTTCCTGCTTTACTAAATTCATCCATCACTCTGGGCACAATAAATAAAAGGCCCAATAAACAAGTCAATCAATCCATCATCTTCTGTGAGCTCGCGACATACCTACGGGGCGATACAGGTGGGTTTCTCTTGTCTGAACGGTGAGTGCTCATACCAGGCATCGTGGGCCTGTGGGAGCCTTTGGCAATGCTGGCTTCTGTCACCAGGCTGGTTCAGTGAATGGCCCCCATGGTTCTCATCTCTGCCTTATGCCCCCCTGGGACACTTCTCTCACTCTCTCGCAGCTCCTCCCGATGTTCCCAGGAAGGTACCCCATGAGTTCACATCTAGTGTGGCAGCAGCACGCTCCCTGGGGCTCATTGCGGCTGAGTCCTCGGGGAAGGACAGGGCATGGAGGACCATGCATATGAAGGCCAGCGTCTTGAAACAGACTGTCAGGCAGCTGGTAGTATAGTAGGTTTTACTCATCTCTTTGCTCCATTTCCCAGGCATTCTGAAAACACTGAGTGAGCTCCTATGCAGGCTGAAGAACAGGGCCAGCCATCAGTGATAAAAGGTGCTCACAGCAGTCGTGGCCCCTGTCCTCAAGCTGGCTGCATTCAGTAGACTGACTTGGGGGTCCAGGGGACAGGGGCACTGGACACTCTGCAACAGCTCTATAGAGGGTTTGGGGCAGCTTTTTCCAAATCTGTCAATTTTTATGTTTTTTTTTTTTTTTTTTGGTTGAGAGAAGCATCGTTCAGCTCTGAGGTCACTGCTAGGTCCATCATGACTATCCAATATGCCTGCTAAGGAAAGGACAGATCAGGACCCTTCTTTCTTGGTAGCCCCATACTTCTGAAGAGAGGCAAGTATCTTCGGTCTGTATTTTTAGGTGAGCCCCACCTTGTCTCTGATCCACGTAATCTCTTGCCTTGGTGTTGTGGGATATGCGGGAATGATGTCTGGGACCTGGGGGGATGAGCCATTGACAGAACATATTCTCCCAAGCTTTCTTTGAGTTCATTAGGAAGCCCAAGGGACAGTGGGAGTTCTCACGGCTATGTATGGACAAGGGACAGGCCTGCCTGTGGGTCCTAACCTCGCAGTCTCTTCGCCTCTGAGTCCGTGGTGGAAAGCCGAGCTTGGAAGAGAAAGTTCCCTTATTTCTGGGCTATGCATCTACCAGTGGCCCTGAGAGCTGTGTAATCTGGTGGCATGAGAAAAGGGATGTTGTGTCTCTAACATCATGTCTCTAAAGAGAATATATTTGTTAAACATTATAATTACCCTTCAGCAGCTGAACTCCGAGGCGAATGAGAACTCAAACGCAATTGAGAACTATGTAGCAATTGAAACCAAACCCAGGCCCATTACTGTTTCTCAAATGATGCTTTCATTTAGATAAGGCGGGCAATTATACATCTTGATTAGGTCACTGCTCCCAAGGGGAGAAGGTATTTTTCAGTGTTGTCCCCCTCCCTGCCTTGTAAATAATGCCATAGAACTGCAACCAGTCTCCCAACCCTCTTTTTTTCTTTCTCTCTAGATACAGGTAATGAGATAAAGATACATATTCACAGACATGGACGTACACTTACATATGCGTGTGCAGACAGAGCTCCATTTTTCTCTCTCTGTCCTACCACTCAGGGACATTGAGATGTGCAAGCCTACGTGGTCAGGGTTGAAGAGATCAGAAATATAATCATGGATAAAAACCTTAGGCATGTATTTTCTTTTACTTTGCAAAACATATTTACATGCATTATTTCTTTTGATCACTGCCACAATGAAATGAAGTGGACCTGGATTTTTTTCTTTCTGAAATAAGAAGGAGCCTGACTAAAAAAAAAAAAAACCTCGCAGGTGCCTTCCAAATCTGAATCTGAGTCTATTTGTATTAACCCTTCACAAATGGGAAAACTGAGACCAGGGAGGTCAAACAGCTTTCTGAGAGCCAGCTGGCTAATTAAACCATTGAGCTGGGTCTAGACCCCAAGTCTTCTGATTCTCTATATGATTCTAAACCCTTCAGTGGATTCTTATTGGATTCATGATAAAATCAAATGCCCCTTATGTGGTCTCCAGCTGCTGAGTTTTCCAGGCTCTGCCTTGTTGAGATCTCCCTTTCTTTACCCTGCAAGTCTCGGCTGCTCTGCTGTGTCCTGGAGGAAGCCCACCCCAGCCACGCTGATGAGAACGTGCCCACAGATACAGGGTCATGGCTCCTTTAGCCTTTCCTTCACAGAACTTACCACACTTGTAATTAAATATTCATTTGTAAAAGCTTTTTAAAAATGGGCTTGTTTTTATCCCTTTATTCCTAGCACCTGCCAGAGTACCTGTCATACTCTTTCAGCAGGCATCAAATTCATGTTGTTGAATGAACACACACATTGAGGAATTAACCGTGAGTAAATAATGGCCTGGAACCTCAAAATACCTAGAGATCCTATGCGGCTAATTACTTCCAGAGGATTTAATAAAACACAGGCATTTCCTTACTCAGTTTTCTTCCCCGCCCATACTCTCCTCCAAATTATTTGTCTAATCGCTACTATATTTAGAGATCCTGTTGCTGTCCAGTTATATCAGCAATACATTTTTTTAAAATTTTGTTCTTCCCAAAGAGTGTGGGCACATTGCTTCAGGAGCACTTGTTGATGGAAAAGGCATCCCTTGGAGACAATGGAGCTTGAAGCCCCAGCCCCCACCCTGGCTTTCAGATGAGAAACCTGAGTCACAGACACTCTCTACAGATGACAAACATCTGGGTTGAATTGGAAGCCGGGGGTGGGGGGAAGATTTGTGTATTTTGAAATATCTGGATAATTAAATTTCTCAATTCCCTTCCAGATGGTTGATGCCCATAGATGCAGCCACAAAAGACTTTGTTTTGGACTCTAAAAAGCAAGTTAGTGGTGGCAGTGGAATCTGAACCTTGTTCACAAATCCTCATCTCCATTGAAACATGCTGGCTGGGGGAGAAAAAAAAGTTATATTGTCATCCTTCCCACTGAATAGAGTGCTCTGTGTACAGCACCACCTGCCTTCTGGCATGGGTTTCCCTGTAATTCCTTTCTCTGACTTTGGCCTAACAAAATCCTTTACTTTAACTTGGGCTCAGCCCAGTGCTGTTATTTATTTATTAGAGTTGCCTGCAGAGTTCTAAGACCAACGGGTGTATGCACAGATCTATAAAAACACACAATCTTATTTCCAAACACCGCAGTAAACTCCCCCGAAGAGTCTGCTGTCATCGGGGATGTCAGACTGAAAAGAAGGTTCGTGTTTGAGGTGACTTTCCACAAATTGAATGAGGAGGGAGAGGGACAGCCTTTAATCCTTCCTGGGAAAAGTTCTGAGCCCTCTACATGCCTCAGATGGAATGTCAGAGGCTCTGGCTGATTTCATCTTCATGGCAACTGATGAAGAGACAACACGCTGAAGTGAAGGTATTAGGGTGTCTTGATCTCTTAAGATTTCAAACTAAATGTGGATTTAGAGCCAAACTACTGCACAACTCCAGGGGGCGCTATTTACACAGAGCATATGAATCGATTTTCCCACTTGACTGGGATCCTGGACAAGAGCACCTTCCTTGAGTCATACACTCCTGACTACCAGAAGAGGGTGAAAGCAGCCCTTTACTGAGGCTGACTGCGAGAGTGAGAAGGATGTGAAGAAAAAGGGCAGATGGGAGAAATGTCGGGCACAGAGCTGGGCACTCAGTGTGCCATGATGGGTCACAGGCGTGCAGACGGTGCTCTCAACTGAGAAGGGCTGACTCTCCAGCAGCCTCCTCTGTGTACCCCATATGCTCCACCAGGAGTGTCATTTCTGGCTGCCGTGACAAAGGCTGGCAAGTTCTGCTGCTTTTAGATGGAGGTGACTCTGGACACAAGTACGTTTCCACAGGCTCATGTGCCTGGAAGAGGCTTCTGGCTGATCAACACTCCTTACCCAACACCCATCTGTCCATCTGGACACCACATCTCTCATAAGCAGAGATGCTGCCTCTGTTGCCAGAGCCCTTTGCAAACAGGTGGTTTCACGACCTTCCTCGGGAATCCCCCCCCCCCCTCATCATTCTCTAACCTGAAACCCTCGTGGAGTCTGATCGGCTCTCTCACACCTGTTTCCTTCTCAGAGAAGGAAGGTTGGTCCTCGTCATTCCTATGGGAGCCCCCCACAGGGAGAAACTGTTATTAAACTGTGCCTCCAATTTTTTGTTTTGGTTAGAGTTTTAATAGGTTCTCTGACCTTTAAAATTCCCCTTTGTTTTCCTCTGGACTTCTCAGAACTTGCTTAGGAATGGAACCAGTATTGCCTGGGCCAGAATAATTATCCAGCTATGTCTTTGTTCCAGGGTGATGACTTCTGTGATACCCTCTCCCTTGTCTTCTGTTACAGTGGCCAACAGTGGTGGACTTAGATCCGTCTTTGGGAAATGACCGAAACAGCTATGGGCAGCCAAGAGGGAAATAGGACTATGTCCTTGCAAGAGTTTGCTCTTGTGTGGGACTCTTCGTTCAGAGTAGATGTGGGAATATGGGAATACTCAAGACATGAATGCTTCTACTTTTGTTTTCTGACAACAGCATTGACCGAATGCAGGAAGTTCTTTAATATTATTATTTATAAGCTGCTTGGCGATGTTTACCATGGTTATAATTGGTATCATTAAGCTTAGGTGACATTATTAATGCTGCTGATTAAATTTCTATAAGCCCAACTTCACCATTTACACAAACAGCCATGTGTGAGCTTCTGGCTTTCACATTAGAACACCAGGGTAGAAAAATAGGCCCACTGAGATGCCCCGTGGGGGAGGAAACCCCAGTTTCTTACCTACCTGTCAGGTAGAGCTCCTAAGAAGTTATGGCTCAAAATATCTTCACATGCTATTAATAAAGTGTTTTCCCTTTCTGAAGCAGTTCTTTTGAAAGCTGGATATCCCAGTTCCATTAGTGTATGTTAAAAAGGAGCATAAATATCTCCCTCCTTGCTCTCTATCCCCAACCCCCCCCCCCCCCCCCCCCAGACCCTGCCCCAGTT
>NW_007729807.1:59992-77403 GCF_000696425.1 Galeopterus variegatus | reverse complement strand
CCCAGTTCCATTAGTGTATGTTAAAAAGGAGCATAAATATCTCCCTCCTTGCTCTCTATCCCCAACCCCCCCCCCCTTCCCCACAGACCCTGCCTCAGTTGTCTGCTGCTGTGTTGGGGTCATTCCTTAGCTCTTGTCCTACCAACCTGCTACTCTGCCATTTGACAAAATGATGCCTTCCTGCCTGCTTTTCCACTTAACAAAATGATTGCTCCTTCCTTCTGGAAACACTTTTCTCTCTTGGCCTCAGGGGATGTCCATTTCTCTCTCCCGCTCCTCTCCTCCTAGGTACAGGCATAGGTATTTATGTACCTATTTGTGATCACTTGTCTCTCCTCCTCCCACCAGGATATAAACTACTCAAGAACAGGAATTTCTCTTATTTGTGGCTGTACTCCTTGTACCTAGGACAGTGCCAGGTATATGGCTAGTGCTAGGTAAATACTAATCAAATAAATGAAAGGGTCTGCTGCACACCTGATGGTCTCATTTGTCCTCATGTTGGATGGAGGTGGGGATCTCTAGGGGCGCCTTTCTAGCTCTTGGCCCCTTCAGCTAATGAAATCTGATGTCAGCTGTCTTGGGGATTGATCCGTTAGGATGTTTCAGTTACAACTAACAGAGACTGACTCAGGTTATTGTAACCAAAAGGAAATTTATGGGGAAGGATGTTAGGTCCTCCCAGAATTGATGGGCAGGTGGAGCAGCAGACATGGACAATGTATAGCAATCAGGGCACCCTGGCAGCTGGAAGTGTGACAACCGTCTTCTAGCAGGATGTGCTGTCCCAGTTGTGACTTACCACTGCCATCCGAACAATTTCTACCCGTCCTTCCAAGAGCATCACCTGCTGGAGATGCAGAGTCTTGGGAGCAGGACTTGACTGACCTGTTCAGGGCCCTGACTACCAGAGGCAGGAAGAGGGAGAATCTGGTTCTTTCTGCTTCCTACGTGGGGGCGCTTGATCCTGCCTGCCTGCCACCATGATCTCCCATAACGGAGGGTTCCTCCAAATGAGAGAGTGCTTGGATCCTGAACTACTCCCAGAATAAGTCCAACAGAGGGAAGCATGCAATTGCCTGATCTTTTATCAGTCATGTTTCAGAGCCACTCAAAGACTCATTTATATGGGCACTGAAGAGGGGCTCAGCACCTTCCCCACATCTTCCTAGGGCTGTCAGCAAGTTGCCTCCCAGGGGGCCTTTGTGGAACTTCCGACCATTTCTCCAATTCTCTGCCTTTGCCGCATCTGTACGTGCTGGTTGCTAAGCAGAGGGAGGAGCTAGAACATCTTCCTTTTTGAAGAAAAAGAATTTCTCTCCAAGAGATTTCCCTGCTCAGATTAATTAGGACCATCTGCAGAGCAGGGTACATTAGGACACACACAGATGTGTACAAACACATCCACATGCACGGAGCCATTCACCAAGCAGCCTGCCGCTACTTCAGAAACCTACGTGTGTTAGTGCTAAACAGTGCCGACGATAATGATGATGTATTACGATAAAAAGTTATTTTTATTAAAGGCTCCAGCCTACCACTCTCTGCCATCTGAATATTCTATTCCCTGATGGGAGAAGAGGAGCTGTAGTGGAATAGCAATAGAAATGTGAACATAAAAGTACTTCGACGCCAGGAAACTCAGCCCTAAAAAGATTTTAGACCCCAGTGGGTTTCAAATAAAAACTCCTCCTGGCTAAATTGTGAGCACCATGAGTTCACAATGATATGCATATGTGAATATGAGCTCGTTCCTGACTTAAAGCCTTAATATGCACACACGCACACACAGAGGCATGCACGCACACACAGACACGCACACACACACACTGTGCCGGTGCCCCAGGCTCACAGGCATGCACAATTCTGGCTGTAATGATTCAGAAGCCATTAATCCAAACCCACCAGGACAGTTAGTTGCTCCTTTGATGTCCCCTTGGGGGAACATTCCAGGAGGTCCCACTCTCACTGATGTGGAACTCTCGGGGGGTCAATGAGTAATGAGGACATGTGTTGGGGGTGGGGGAGAGAAAAAAGTGCTGGGCTCAGGCTCCATGAGGGAAACAGATCTGACGGGGAAAGAGCACAGACTTCCAGGGGTTGCAAAACCCTCAAGCAAGACAGCCTTGGTTAATACCAGACTGCGAGGGCCTTCCCTGCAGAGAACAGGACAACTTGTACCTCATCACAGGGCTGGATGAGATACTCCCTGTCCCTCTGCCTCAGTTTCTTCCCTTGATAAATGGAAGGAGAGGGGGAGTACATGCCTTCTCTGCCTCTCAGAGATAGAGCCAAGTCATTTACAGGCATATTGGGTCACATATGAACAGTAGAGGAAGCTACAAATTGCAGGGATGAGATCATGCTTGCCTGGTTTTCTTTGTTTTCTAATAAGGTTTCCCTCCAGTTTCAGGAAATTCAATATCCCCAATAAGCTGAACTTGAAAAACAGATATTTTAAGGTGTGATAATATGTATCAGGGGAAAATACTTCCCAGTGAATATAAAAAGAGATTCAGTTTGTAAATATTAGATTTACAAGCAACTTTTCTGACGTATATACTTTCCTTAGAACCAAGTACGCAAACCTGTGATTAAGTAGTAATGACAAGATTATAGCAATTGGCACCACACTGATGCTAAGTTGATACCATAACAATTAGCCCTCAAATGTGATTTAATAAAAGCATAAGCACATATCTAAGAATGGATCTAAGAACAACTTAGAAAGTAATGGCAAAAAGTGTTCTGGGATGGAGCCATAAAAACCAGGCCAATAAACCTCAGCCAGCCAACCAGACATGCTGTTATTTGATAAAACTAATAATGCAAAACTTATTGCTATTGCAGAAACGTCATAAAAATGTAGCAAAAATAAACAAGCACATGGCTCTGGCAGAAGAGCTCAAAACAAGTGTGGAAATTGAAGACATCAGAGTATAGCCAAGAAGCATCTTGGCAAGTGGGAGCAGGCGGTGTTCACATATATTAGTGGAAAATCTTAAGGAATTTGGATTTTTTTTTCATGTTTGGGCAATATTTTGGGAAGTGATATTTCATACATACTTGTCTCTGTACCAAGATATCTCTCTTCTCAACATTATTTTGTGATGTACTTGACTGGTGAGGTCTGTTTCTGTTATGATGCCTTTTAGGAGAAATGTTTGAAATTTTTAAGGCAAAGAAAAGGGAGAAGGCACTAATGTTGGTAAGCCTCGTGCTTACCACTTTACCTGTGTTATTCAAATTCATTCTCAAGACAGGCCTGAGTGGAAGGAAATCGTGTCCCCATCTCATAAAGGAGGAAGCCATAGCTCCGAGAGGTTGGTCCCACAGCCAGTGTGTGGTAGACACGGGTCCGTCCGACTCCAGAAGCCACAGTCTGGCCACTGCTCTTCCTGCCTCATGCACCTGCCCTTCCCCAGGTGTGCTGAGGATAAAGCAGGGTGATTCATGTAGACTTCTATTCTGTGTCTGCCACCTGCTCAGTGACCGTTCCCTGCCCCATCTAGTGTGAACTCTTTCCTGTGTTTCTTCCCTATCCACACTCCCACCTGCCCCTGAGGGTCATTCAAGGATTGACCAGGGGAGTTATTCCCAAGAGTCTAGCAGTTGCAACTGGGTCAGGGGATGGAAGGAAATTCAAAGGTCAAGATGAACTCTGCTTCCATCCCCAAGTCCCCCTCTTCATCATTGCCCCATGAGATCCCCCAGCACCTCCCAATCTTCATCAGCCTCTGTGACTGCAGCTGCCTGGATTCAAGAGAGGTGAAGCTGGCCTCTCCCTGGGGCTCTGCTCCCAGCATCTGAAGTCCACTGCCTGACCTGGGTGGGCACCCACAGCTCTGTGACTCCTGCAGCCACTGAGGACCAGAAGCTGTCCAGGCCGTGATGGGTACACGTATGCCAGAGAGGGGCCTGCTTTGGCCTCTGGGCACGTTATCAAAGAAGGAGGAGGAGGAAAACAGCTGTGTTTGGGGTGAGAATGGGTTACAGGGCCCGCTCGGCCCCTCGGATGGCCGCCAGCAGGGGAAGCGGGGAATGCAAGGGGAATACCAAGTTTCTCTTCGCAGAGGCCCTATTCCAGCTGAATGCAGCCTCCGCGCCCTTAAATCCAATTAAAGGCCAATATTATGTCAGTGGAAATGTATGCCAATCCTAATATAGTCTAATAAGCCCTAAAATAGCACTCTGTAAGTGGAAAGCCCTGTGGTTTAATTTGATTCGCAGCCTAATAACAGGCTTAATAGGAGGGAATTGGCCCCTTTTATTTTCCAACTGGTCTCTGCATGCTCTTTTCTTCCTTTCTTTCTTTGCATCCTCTTTCTCTTTCTCTGGGCTCCGTGCAGGGACAGTGAGGCGGGGGTGAGTGGGGGACAGGCGCTCCCCTCCCACCCCCATAGAGCTTCCGGCCGAGAGGTCCGGCACCTGCTACCTGAGGGAATGTGGTTCTGGCATGTGCCAGGGACTGCAGGGCCTCAGCTCAGTCCTACACTCGACTCACCTCATGCCTGGACAAGGTGCTTCGTTTCTGGGGAAGATGTGGGATGCCTCAAGGTGTGTATCTTGGCCACACACCTTTGGATGAGAGTGGCCTCATCACTCCCTTCTTCCTGGCCTTGGGTCTTCCCTCCCAGGACAGTGGAGCCATGGCCGTCCTTGCATGCCCAGGGGTGACATGAGAGTCAGCCAGGGACGAGGCTTAAGAACATCATCCAGAAACCCATTCTGGGACCTGCCTTATGGAACTTTGGTCCCATTTTTGGGAGGGCAAAGGATTCTCAAACATTTAAGAAGCAGAGTTTTTAAATATAGTGTACTCTTTTAAAAAACAGTGTTAATGAGACAAGTCACATTCCATACAAATCACTCCATTCAATGGCTTTCATTACATTTACATAGTTGCACAACCATCACCACAATCAATTTTAACGCATTTTTGTTATTCCAAAAAGAAATGCCACACCCCTTAGCCATCACCCTCCGCAACCTCTCATGCCCGAGCCCTGGGCAATCACTACGCTACTTTCTTACTCTATGGATTTGCCTGTTCTGGGTGTTGCATATAAATGGACTCATATTATATGTGGCTTTTCGCGTCTGTCTGCTTTTTCACCCAGCATAATGTTTCAAGTTTCATCCATGTAGTAGCGTGTATCAGTACTTCATTTTTTTTGGGGGGTGGTGGTGAACAATATTCCATTGTATGCATATACCACATTTTATTTATCCACTCATCATTTGATGGACTTTTCGGTTGTTTCTACCTTGGAGCTATTATGAATAATGCTCCTATGAATATTTGCGTACGGTTTTTGCATGGCATATGTCTTCATTCCTTCCTAGGACTGGAGTTTGGGGATCATGTAGTAAACCTGTGTGTAGCCATTTGAGGAGGTGCCAAACTGTTCCACACAGCAGTGGTGTCATCCACGTTCCCACCAGCAATGCCTGAGGGTTCCCGTTTCCCCACATCCTCTCCCATACTTGTGATTGCCTGTCTTTTATTCCAGCCATCCCAGTGGGTGTGGGATGGTGTCTCATACTCATTGCGGCTGTGGTTTGGATTTCCTGGAATGGAGTTATTGTGCTGTTGATCTCAACTGGTCTGTGAATTCATAAATGAAGAGATCGGACTTCAAACCACAGCTATGGTGGTTATTAACCAGATCATCTTGGACAGGTCACTTACTTTCTCCGAGCTCAGTGTCCAGATCTGAACATTTGAGGCTGAGATAGGTGCTCAGGGCGTGGAGATTCCCTGGGAAGTGGTAGGGAGGCAGCTGGCTTTCCACGGGCAGGGGCGCCATGTGGGTCCTTCCCTCCCTCCCCCACGCTGACACTTACACCTCCATGGAGTGGACAGTATCGATACGCGCTCCCTCATCTTAGGCAAGGCCAGGAGAAAGAATATCAGTTTAAGAAGAAAACAAGATAATGATGGATTGAGATGGGACAAAGGGAAAGAGTGTTTGATGCCAAGATAAAGAAATAGGAGTTAAAAAAAAAATAAAACAGGGAGAAGCAAAGGGTGAAGAGTGGCATAGCAACCACCTTCAGTGGAAGAGGGGTTATCATGAGGAGCACGGTGGCCAGCTGTTCCCCATCTCCACGAAGGACATCAGAAGGGAAAATGCATTTAAACTGTGGGAAGCAGCCTGTAGCTTAGTTATTAGGAACAGCTCCTATGCTGTCAGGGTCGTGAAACATTGGAACGGGAATTTATCAAGTTTCCCGTCCCTGAAGGCCTTTGCAAATATGATAAACTGCATCCAGGAGGTGAACGAGATACTCTGCAGCAGTTCCTTCCTTCACCCTTGGTGGCCCCCGTGCAGCCCGTCCCCTGCCTGCTGCCCACCCCTGTTTTGGCTGGATCCAAGTGCTCTCTCTGCTCCCTAAGTGGTGTGTGGGAGTTGCTGCTCCACTCGTTTCAGACGTGAGTGATGTGGCTTCTATACATAGCCCCAGCTTAGAACTTCTTTGGCAGCTCCTGGGTTGAAAGGTGCTGTTAAGAAGGAGGGAGAAAAGAGCTACATAACCCTTAAAAAATTTCTTTCAAGAAAAGCTCAAATGTTTAGTCCTTTAGTGCAATGGCTCACTGAGGCCGCTGCTGTCCTTGGCAGATCTTTCGGGGTGGGGAGCTTGGATGGCTATTCCATTTCTACAGAAGCACAAAGGGAAGTGTGCATTGGGAAAGGCACGGAACACTGTGGGTTGCAGAAGTCTCAGACTTGGGATACTCCTGCCATTAGGATCTCTGTCTGTGTCCATTCTGTTTGTGGTGGGTACGGTGGTACCTTCACCAACAGTCCATCCTTCCTCCCATAGTGGAGAAACCAGGAGATTAAGGAGGACCACCTCCACCCACCTCCACCCCCAGGACCAGAGTGAGCTATCATCAGTCTGAGCTAACCAGGGAAATTTTATCCACCTTGTCTCCAGCATTTGGTCCAGATAATCCTAAACCAATTAGTGTCCAGAATTTCCCTGGCTCCAGGGGCCTTCCTCACCATACTTTTGGGCTTGCTTGCTTTGCCTTCTTTGGGTTATAGTGCACCTGGATATGGATCCCCACAGCCCTGGGAGCCACTGGGAGGGACCTGGGGCAGCCAGAGCCCCTGGGGCCATTTGTCTACAACAGTAAACAACTTCTGCAGTTTCCCTCAGCATGTTGTACAAATATTATGATTTTTCCATGTGTCATCATGTGAGAAATGTTGGGAAACACTGAGCTTGAAGAGAATAGGTTTCCTTCATTCGCTTGCTCACGTACTGTTGGATTTGTCAGCTGTGTCCTTGGACTGTGATTTAAGAGTGCAGGAGAAATGGAAGCAACATCTAGGTCTATGGGCTTCTTTCTAAGCCAACCCTAGGGGGTAGGTATTGTTATGATCCCTGTATTAATGATTAGGAAACTGAGGCAAAGAGGTTAAGTGATTGGGGCAAGGTTGTACAGCTAGTGAGGTAGAGCCAGAGTTTTAACCCAGGTCTTCTGGCTCCATCACCTTTGTCTTTCCACTGGAGTGCTGGGCAGGTGGTGAAGGGCAGGTTTATGTCTGACACCTCCCACCCCACAGAGCACTTTCAGCATCAACCTAAGGAAAAAGTGAGAGGCCAATGAAATTGCTCCCTCCTTCCCTTTCTTCCTTTCCTCCACAGCTGTCCCAGAAGATCCACCCTTGGGAAGGCACCCAAATCATAGAGCCTGTGCTTCTCTGCAGGGGAAGTTTGGTTGAAATGGACATGCTGGTAGCGTGATGCTTCCTGTGCTAAAGGGGAGAAGGAGAAAGTGAAGCCAAGTGAAGAAGCAAAGATAATCCCAACTGAGTTAGAAAGAGTGGGGTTGGGTCTGGCCTCTGCAATTATCTCTGTGATCTCAGGCAACTGCCTTCCCTCCCTAGACCTCCGATGTGGTTTGCAGACTGTTCTAGAAGCACACAACCCTTTGTCTCCCTGGGTGACTGACTGAACACTAGACTTAACGTGTCATATCTGGCCATCTTGGACGTCTCTTTGGGCAGCCAAAACTCTTCTCCAGAAATATCTCTTCATTGAGCTGCCATCGATTTGGTCAATTTCTTGTCCCTGCCCTGATTCTTTTGTTCCCCTACTGCCATCCCACCTTAGCCACAACACACACCTGCGTTCAAACAGGCTCGTGCTTGCAAGAATCCAAACTTCCCAACAGATACTCCCTCCTTTCACATCTTGCTTAGTTTCCAGGTGATGAAACTGGCCTTGGGCCTGGGTGGTTGTCATGGAGACGCATCCCAGCTTCCTGCCTCACATTGGCTCTCCAGCTCTTCAGCTCTTAGCAGCAACCTCTCTGGGCTGGAAAAGGAAGAAACGTCAGGCTTTGCCTCTGTGTCTCCTGTGGGGAGGGGGGATTCGGCTGAAAGTGCTTTGATGCTGTTTAATCCAAGTTGTTCCACTAGGGAGGGGGAAATGGGCTGGCAAAAAATCCAGGCGGTTTTCTATTTGGCTTGTTGTATTAGCTAATTATCTCAAGTGGCAATCAGAGAAATAATAAAAAATGGAATCAGGGTAACGTCCATGTTTATTTATATTTGATCATCTTTGCCAAGCTCAGCAAAGGGATACGGTTTCTTTCTTTCTCTGACCCTTCATTTAATGTCATCCTCTCACCACTGATCAAATCTCACTGCCTGTTGATATCACCGTCAAAAATTCCTCTCCTTTTCATACAAGGCTCTGAATAGACAGCTCATCAATAATATCTCTCTGCACCTCTGCAAGGGCATTTCCTCTAAGAGCTTCTACTCATCCAAATTTCTAGTAATGTGTGTGTGTGTGTGTGTGTGTGTGTGTGTGTGTGTGTGTGTGAGAGAGAGAGAGAGACTTATCCAGAACTGACCTCTAAGCATCTCAGAAGAATGACTGTAAACAGTATCTTACATAACCTGACCATGTTCAGTAGGAGATAGCCTCCTGCTCCTGCTGCAGTGGGCAGATGAGGGAAACTGAGGTACAAAGTATAAATGAAGGATGGCATGTTCTTTTGTGGAGTCCAAGAAATTAAACAGGCTGAAATCTAGTGGCCAAAAATAAGAAGCAGTCTAGGTTTCCTGATTGCTCTGTGACCCTCCCAGCATGTTAGGAAGGCGGAGCCACCACTGTAACTCCAGCCACAGGACTTGCTTTATAGAGAGGAGGGTGCAATTAACACTGGATAGGGAACTTGCTAACCTGGGGCTTATTATTGCCTCCTCCATTACTGACCTGGGTAAGTCACTTAATATTTCTGAACATTAGTTAAAAAATTTTTTTTCTTAAAAAAACTGAGTTAAAATACCTACCTGCCTCCCTTGAAGTGAGCCAGAGAAGATGAAAGGTGAAGACCCTTTGCAACCTGCAAGGCATGCTAGAAATGCTGTTTAACTAAAGCTATGGCATATCTCATTTAGAACTTGCAGCCTTCCTGTGAGGTTTGTATTATTTTATGAGGCTCAGAGACTTTGAGCAACTTGCCCAGAATCACACAGGTAGCAAGCAGCAGTGTCTGGAGCAGGATTGCTGACTTCAGCTTCGTGCTTCTCCTTAGGCCACAGCTGTCTATGGGAACTAGGTTAAACCAGTGCTGAGACAGACCCAGAAAGGGTCATTTCAAGGTCATCCCAACAAACAGCCTGCTGTACCAGCTCTGGAATGATATGCAGCTCTGGTGACCAGGAATTATAGGAGCCTTATAGCTCCTGCAGCAGATGGGAAAGAGGAGAAAGGGATAGAGTGGGAGAGGAGGGAAAGTGGAGGAAAAGGGGAACCATGTGAACAGCCGTGCTGGCCTGGCAGAGGGGAGAGGAATGTGCCATGCTGCAGTCCTCTGAGCCAAGAGAAAATGTGTGTCTTTATCTTTGTCTGTACAATTTATGGGCCAGCTGGGCTCTTTCGTGAGGCTGGGGCTGTTCTGGCACTGCCAGAAGAGTTACTCTTGGGATGGGACACAGGAGGCCCTGGGGCCTTGCCAAGAGCATAATGTAGTCATGATTATTGGAGGGACATTCCCAACTGGAGTTGGCTGGCACAGCCCGGAAGATTTAGGGGCAAAACTCTATGGGATTCCCAGAGCATCCAACCGACCTGACCTCATGGCTATTAGAACCACAGATCGTATTATTTCCTTCCCCACCAGTTCTGACAGATCCTCTTCTGGACTCATTCATTCACGCATTCATCTGTTCAACAGAAGCTCAACAAACAATAACACAGAAAGCTAGGCATTGGTTATAATTGAGATGAGATAGAACATGGCTTTCTACAGGACAACTCAAAGTACTAGGTAAATTTAAGCTTTATTGCCCTTAAGAAATAACCAAGAACACAGTGTTAATGTTTAATGCATGTATAACAAGCACCATGGATGCTCAAATTATTATAGTTCACCATTATCCAGATAATTCTTTGAACTTATTCATTTACTGAGATTAATGATGATCTTGGGAATGTTGATTTAACAGAAAAGTTAGTTAACTAGCTGTGTTTTTGGATATTCTAGTAGCAGCCGGTCAGTTAAAGTAACCAGGCTTCATGTGTTAAAAGTCTGGGCTTTAATGCATATATTCTGTTGGTTGCTAAACACTCTGCTCATCAATGGGATTTCCTATTTTCACCCCTACACCCATTTCCAAAAGGAGCTTTTTTAATGATCTAAGATCTAGCCAAATGTATGTATACATTCATTCACTCATTTCACCAACATCTACAAATGGCTGGCACCTATTCTGTAAGGGGAAATATTTATTATCTACAAATATCCAGTGAGAAAGCTGGGGTAAGATGCTCCAGAGGACACAGCTAATCCACGGCGATCCTCATTTCTCTAATTGCTGAAGGGGTCCTCCCCACTACGGTATGTATTGCTATGGCTTTAGACACAGGATGCCTGCCTGCCTTGGAGATATTATTATTCCCAGTTCCACTGAAAGGCAAGGTCTTCTCAACTCATCTCTTCTTTGACACATAATTAAATTGTAGTACAGAAAAGTGACATGACACCACTTCCAGGACAGAGGTAGAAATAGATGTTTTGATGAACAGCTGTTGAGAATCTGCATCATGCCAATCACATAGATAATGGAACAACTTAAAGGAGAAAAGAGGAAGGAGAAAGCTAAAAATTAACACTGCAAGAAAGGAGGAGGGATCTGGACTCTGGCCCTCATACAACAGGGACCAGTATTGGCTATTTCTGGTACAAAAAGTAGGCGAGGCCCAGCCAGACGCTCCCTGAAACACTGCCCTTGCTATACTGGGGCTGAACCTCTATGTAGTCTTTTATTGCCCTGGTGAGCTCAAAGTTCCTCTTAATTTTTTGCCCCATGAAAAGAGAAGATCCCTACTTCAATAGTCCTGCATTGCACTGTGGCACATGCAGAAAATGATCATATCTGGGGGGCACCCGAGGCTGCATGCAGTGGCAGGCGGCTGCCTCCCCAAGGGCCAAGGGGGAAAAAAAACCCTTGTCTCGACACAGCTGTAGCCCACCTGGCATCACTTCAGTGCTGTGGACACTGTCGGGATGTGCTCATGCAGGGTAACTTGTCCCATATGTGAATGGACAGGTGCTTTCAAGAAGGCATTTAACCTGTTCTGCCTGCCTGAAGGCAGCAATTGCCCTTGTAGCATCCTGATGAGACACGGAAGCTCAAGTTGGCTGTGGGTGTTATGGGTGGGGGTGACTCTGGAGTGGCAGCTGTGTCTAAACCAAGTGCTTGTTCTCAGAGAGGCAGTACCTGCTTGTGTGCTGACCTATCATTTGTGTCTAAGGCAGGCCTGTCCTGCTCTGCTCAGAGCTGCACTTTCCCGCCTGTTCCTTTTCCTGGTGACTCCTTGAGCCAGAAGACTCTGGGAGGACAGCTGTTCCCTTTTCGAAGGACAGAAATTCAGAAGTCTCCCTGAAAGAACAGTGCAATAGTGATCATTTAGAAAGGGTTTTCCAAACAGAAAGTAGAATGGTGGTTGCCGGGGGCTGGGGTAGGAAGGAATGGGGAGGTGGTTTAGTGGGTTCAGAGTTTCGGTTTTGCAAGATGAAAGTTCTGTGAATGGATGGTGCTGATGAATGTGCTTAACACTACTGAACTGTACACTTAAAAATGGTTATGACGGTGAATTTTATAAGTATTTTACCACAATTAAATATAAAAGACTTTTCATTGATAGATCTAACCCCATCTACTCTTGATCATTTCAAGGTAGCTTTCTTTCTCCTTTTTGTAGTGTGTTTTTCTAGCCTTAAAAAAAAACTGGATTCTTTTTAATTGATACTCAATACTAGAACTTTGAAAGCTGCTCTCCTTACCTTTTCCTAGGGCTTGGTCTTTGTGGGGAACTTCTGCCAGGTACCAGCATCACTCAGTCCCCTCAAACATCTTCTGAGGGAAACATGTACCTGTCCCACCAGGCTCACACAGGCTCCATTCTCCCTAACCATCTTTCAAATGTCAGTGGTCACTCGTCCTCTGGCCCTACGAGGTGACAGCAGGAATGCTGACCCTCTCACCTGTACCCATGACCGTCCCTAAGCTGGAGAAGCAGGAGACAGAACTCTTGCTTTGGGTTGTGCTTTCAAGTTTATTACAACACACTCTTTTCTACACCATGATATTTTTAAGCGCAGCTTAATTTATAATAACAACACCAATCACAAAAGCTTCTTATTTTATGGCCAGGATGAATTTGTGTGTAACTTGTTACATTCACAGAACCTTTATTTGACTGAGTATATTACTGTGGCTCATGAATTCTCTTGTGATTATCAGCATTGTTATTCAAACCTTCATCCGTTATTATTTTTATCTAGTTGCCTTTTTTTCTTTAGTTGTTTCAGTAATGTCTTATAGGCTTTGTTTTATTTATAGCCATAAATTTGCTAGTGGCAGGAAATATTTTTCTGATGTTATGGGGAGGAGGAATAGTAGGAGCTGGATTGGACAGTCTCCCCAAAGCCATATCAGCAGCAAAGGAAAACCCACGATGGATTGATTCATTCATGTTACTTCATGCCTGGCATGATGCCAGAACCTAGGCCACTAAGATACAAAATGATTAAAAATGGGGCAATGGTGTCACCCAGACCTATGTTTAATACTGTATTAGTCTGTGTCTGTTGCTTGTAACAGAAACTGAAACTGGGTAATGCACAAAGAAATAAAATTTATCTCTTGTTGTTTTGGAGGCTGGGAAGTCTCAGGTCCAGGGAACACATCCGATGAGAGCCTTCATCTTCATGGGGGCTCTGTACAGAGTTCTATGGCAATGCAGGGTATCACACAATGAGAATGGCAAGAGCCCTTTCATGTGCTCTTCTTACAAAGTCGCCAGTCCACACTCATGATAACACATTGCCCCATGAATAGATTAATCCATTCATGAGAGCATAGCCCTCACAATCCAATCACCTCAAAGGCCCCACCTTCCACCACCACATTGGGAATTAAGTTCCAACACGCACTTGGGGGAACATTCAAACCACAGCAAATCCTATTTTGACTAAGTAATATACTTAGTCGATAGCTTGCATGAATTTGGCAACATTACTATCTATATCTTATTTCCTCATTAGATAACAGTACCACCCACTTATATATGAAATGTAAGCAGTATACACTTACATGGCATGGAGCAAATACTCAACACATGTTAACTATTGCTGTTTTTTCTTCCACACTGAATTCACATTCTAGAGTAAGAATTAATCCCCCCAAATACCCAGAACTATGCTGTGAAGAGACAGGATAAGGGCCATTATGAGAATGAAGCTAAACATGGGGACTGGCCCAGGCAGAGAGGGGCGGCTTGGGGTGAGGGGCTGCCTTCCAGGCCAAAGGAGCAGCATCAGCCCCCACTCGAGAAGGTATGATTGTGCTGACGATGGAGAATTGGGTCTGGCTGAAGCACTGGGCCACGCAGGGGCCAGGAGATCTTGGGGTGAGGGGCTGCCTTCCAGGCCAAAGGAGCAGCATCAGCCCCCACTCGAGAAGGTACGATTGTGCTGACGATGGAGAATTGGGTCTGGCTGAAGCACTGGGCCACGCAGGGGCCAGGAGACGAGGCTGGAAACATTGATCAGGGCCAGTCTGGGAAGGGCTTGAATGACAACATGAGGGATTTAGATTGTATTATATTTTAACAATTCTAAGGCACATTTCCCCTCACATTTTGATATCTCCGAAACTGAATGTACGTTAAAATCATGTATTGCAATAGTTAATCGCCAGCATTTTTCTTTCTCAGTAGTACACAAAATTACAGTGTACCGTACAGTTGGTGCCTCAGATTAGATGAGATATGGTGTGTTAAAGCCTGCAAGACCCAAGGGCTGGAGAAAGCTTCATGTTGCTATTGTTTCCTTGCCATTCCAGGAATTTTTTCAGTGCTATTAAATAAATGCCCAACAGTCTTCTGGTATAATTCGGTTCTGATAAAGGACACGAGTCTCCCTCATCTCTACAGTCACTGTCTCAGTGGTGGGGCCCTGCTGGGGTTGAGTCCTTATCCTTGTGCCCCTGGAAATGTTCTACAGCTCCTCCAAGACTGTTTCTTGCTATCTCTGCATAGGTGCAGGGTTCTGCATAGGTGTCTATGCAAAGGTCCATAAGTGCATAGGGTTCTGCAGAGAGAGTTAAGAACCTAGGCAGAAAATCGGGCTTCAGGTAGAAAGCTATAGAGACATCTTTTACTGTTTTCAATTTCCCATCTATTTTGTGTTCTCTCCCATCTCTTTTGTTTCCTCCCGTTCTTCTTTATCCCCCTCTTTTTCTGCTTCTCGTTGAGCAAAGCTGTCCTTGGGGTACATTCAATCCATGGCTAGGTCTGTTGTGGGGACAGGTACAGGGAGACCAAAGGTGAGGAAGAACCTGGAGCTTCCACCAGCTGATGCTCAGGAACATCTGCGGTCTTCCACTTCCAGAAGCCCCATCCTTCTTTGGTGGCCCAGGACTGGTTGCCCAGCAACAGTGCCCTCTGCTCTTTCCACAGATGCTCTTCAGAATCTTCTTTTCTTGTTTTCCTTCAGACCAGTCCATGAAGATGATTTTTAATCCAGTTTTAAATGTTAACAAGTAATATGGTGAAGAATGATGGGAGATGTGTTTGGTGTGATTTTCCGTGGACCCTCAACCCTTTAAGTTTAGCCAGGCCCCTCAGAATGCTGAATAGGATCCACTGACTTCTCAGCCACTGCTGTGCCACAGACCCACGATGGAACTGGTCAAAAGCAAAGGTTGTGAATGAGCCTAGAGAGCGAGGAAACCTGCGGGAGCTCTGCAGGCTCACAGTTCCACGATGGAACCTCCCTGCTACGGTAGGCACGGAAGCTGAGTGCATTTTCCAGTCCAGATCTACATTGTTCATCTTACATGATATGTGTGTCTATTACAGTGTCTTTAGTGGAAAAAGTCTCCATTATGAGATTCGACTTTTATGCTAAGTTCTTTTAGATAAAAACCATTGGAGGCGTTTTGTAATGCTTTTAAAGAAGCTTTCAGTGAAAATCCAGTCTTTTATAGTCTAGTCACAGTGAGTCTTGAATGTAGGCATGGTAGGAAATTCAGTATCTACACCAAGTGTGGGAGCCCTTGAGGATTTCATCCTGACATAAGATGGAAAACTCAGGTGTAGACATTCACAATTATTGTATCTGGGGTTGGGCAGGGGTTGGAGGGGGGGGGAGAAAGAAAGAATTTTATGTTAAGGTTTATGTATTTATATGTGAGAAAATCCATTCATAATTGCTACTTTTCACAAAAAGGAACCCTCTTTTTTCTTTTTCCTTGATGCCTTGCACATGATATATACATAATAAATGTTTGTGAAAAGAAGGACAGATAGAAGGAATCTCCAGTTCAATGGCTTTATTGGACAAATCTCTTGATGTGATAAGCTTTAGAAAATTGATCTGTGGAGTGTATGACTGAGAACTGGTATTAAATTTTAGTTGAAAGATGTATCTCCTCAGGTCAACTCCGCATGGCCTTTCCTGGAGGGGCCGTGGTAGGAAACGTTAGATTGGGGACTGGGCAATATGGGACAAGTCACATATCTGGCATCAGAATTTTCACTCACAAAATGCAGGGTGGGTAGAAGATCTCTAATGTTTAGTTCGGCTCTAACATTCTACTATTCCAGGTGTGAGTCACTTCTTTCACAGGGTCTCAGTCGTCTGGTCTGTAAAATAGCAAGGATGCCATTTACCATGCATTTACTAGCTGAATAATCACCTGAGCCAGGACAGAGACAGGGTGGTAGCCTTCTCTTTCCTGGACTTCCTGACATTCTGCAGGGAGCTGTGCCTTGTCATGGAAGGATCTGTGGGCTTCCATGCCTCCTCTTCAGCCACCACAGTCCCCTGGAAGGAGCTGGCATGGAAGACATTGCGGGGTGGTCTATGTCATCTTGCTAGCAGTGGCGCAAGCCATGCTTCCTCCCTCATTTGGCATATGGAGAGCCCAACATCCGAGTGTCACTTTAGAATACTGTTGGAGCCCAGAAATTTGTCTTCTTGTGGGAAAAAAAGGAGTTTTTTCTTGCAGTCTTGACCAGGATGGGAGTAAGGTGATCAGTGACAGCAGTGGTGGTTGGGGACATCAGTGTCCATGGTTATTATTTAAGGGCAGGTCCTGTGCCTAGTTCAGACCACCCTCCAGCCCCTGATATTTACAGTGTGGTCACTGAGTAATGATTTATTGAATGTTGAGCATTATGACTCTTATAAGACACTCCGGGCTAGACTAGCAGGATATCTGGCTGTCTATAGAACATCCTCCGATGATTTGGAGGATGAGGATGTTAATCACTGTGTAAATATCTGAGTAATTACTGCACTGGCAGCATTTTAAAGATAATTTGTCCCAAAAGCATGGAGCAACTCATTCTTACATTTCTTCCAGACTTGATAGTTGGCTGGCTTTGATGACATCAGAAGTATTCTTTTTATGCAGTTTTCCATAAAAGCAAGATTGGCATTTGCCTTTTGTCAGGGGATTTCAAAATATCTTGAAGTCATAGAGTTTGGAGGGGCCTCGCTGACCCACGAAAGTGTTGCCATCTCATTTAGAGGTGGAGAGGAATTTGTGTCTGTTCAGGGCTTCTGATCCGGTGGCACAACTGGCATGGACCCCGTTTTTCTGACTCCTGATCCAAGGCACTTTACAAGGCACGCAACAGCCTTTGATCCTGCAGTTCCTTCTGAAATTGGAAATTTTTTAGAACATGCTCTCACCACAGCGTGCAGCTGGGAATGTGAGATTTGTAGAGGATGAAAGTCGTGGTGAATTTCAGAGGACCTTGCCCAGTTTGAGAGGTGAGTAAATAACAGGGTTCTATAATATATACATAAAGAGCGTGATGAGCAGCTGGTTTTTTTACACCACAAAAGGAAATGGACTTCATTGCTC
>NW_007729807.1:58230-59465 GCF_000696425.1 Galeopterus variegatus | reverse complement strand
CCAGTTTGAGAGGTGAGTAAATAACAGGGTTCTATAATATATACATAAAGAGCGTGATGAGCAGCTGGTTTTTTTACACCACAAAAGGAAATGGACTTCATTGCTCCAGGAAGGACTTAGGACAGATAGTCAGGAGAACTTCCTTGCTCTTCAGGCTGGGCAGTTATGGGCTGTGCAAAGGCGGATCCTATGAGCCACAGACTCACTTGGCTGCTAGGAGTGGCTTTCCATTATCATCCATCTGTTTTCTCCCAAAGTGCAAGAGACGCCGTATTAGTGAGCAAGGCACGTTTTCTGGAAATGTGTTGTGAGGAGAGCCTCATCTCCCCTCACGTTCATTGTGCCCTGCCTGCTCTCTTTTGAAGAGGGGCTGTTTGTGTCAATTTAGATAAAGCCAAGCCTGCAGAAACCATTGAAGTGACCTTGGCTGTCTTTTCTTAACAATAGGTCAGGAAGAGAATGTTCCAGCTTTAAACATTGTTACCCAGAAATGGGCTTAACTTGCTACAACTAGGATGGAGTTGACTGCAGAATTCCACGGTGTTGTTTCTGGTGGCATCTGTGGGGAAAGAGACTAAATACATCCCTCTCCATGTGATTGCCATTTGCACAGCTGTGTTGAGCAACTGTGAATGTGTACAACACAAGTACATGTGCACTGTTCCAGCCACGTATTTGTGTGCATGCATCTGAGTATCCATGTGCACAATTGTATGTGCTTCCAGAGCCAGGGGACACACGTGAACATGGGAAGTGTGTATGAACACGCATGTGCATGTGACCCTTGTCAGTTTTCATTTACACATCACTCACAGCTGCACATATGCACAGGTACCTGCAGCACATTTGCAAATGTCCATTCTATTTTTGCTCATGCTATTCTCCCTGCCTTTATGGGGGAGAAATTGTTAAATGTTGGCAATGCAATAAAGAGAAACTGATTTCAATGGAATGTTCCTTTGCCCTGCAGACACATTGCCACTGCTTTTATGCGGCACATTACATCGTGGTGAAATTTAGTTAATTTTATGGTTTGTTATTACAACAGCAGAGTGGATTGAGAGAGGCAGCTTTTGTTGGCTCCAAGTTCCAAATTTCCTGGGTGTGATGGGCAAAGAGCAGGAAGCTAGCCGTGGTAGGAAACCAAGTCCACACAGAAGCAAAGTGGCTCCTCTAATTGGCTTTTAACTTTTGTAACTACGGGAGTTAGTTAATTAGTCAGCAGAGGCTTGGCC
>NW_007729807.1:26133-57332 GCF_000696425.1 Galeopterus variegatus | reverse complement strand
TAATTGGCTTTTAACTTTTGTAACTACGGGAGTTAGTTAATTAGTCAGCAGAGGCTTGGCCACTACCCTCACAGAGTGTATATTTTGGTCAGGGAAAAGAGAGAAACATTCACAGAACAATGAGAAAGCAGCCAGGTGCGTGACTGTTTTTGCTGAAAAGCAACACTTTTGGGTGAAGAGAGTTTTACAGTCTGAATCTGTTCAAATCCCAGCTTTGCCAGCTGCTTCATCTCTGGCCTCAATTTCTTCATCTGTAAAGTGAGGGATAGTAATGACCACTCCCCGAGGCTCCTGGGATGCAAGCACATGGCACATAGCAGGTACTCAGTAAGTGGCCCTTCCTTGTCTGCCTTCTTGCCTAGGAAACCTCTTCTGTTCCAGAATATTTGTAGAGGCGAAAGAAAGTCAGAGCAGTTGGGGTTTTAAGATCAGGCTGCATACCAAATGGAAGAGATTGTGGATGCCCAGGTGATAGTGCTCAGCATTTCTGAACCCCCAAATCAGGACACACAATCTGAGAACTTTGGAAGGACTATTCTGGAAAATCCAGGACAAAAATCTGTGCTGCCTGCATCAGATGCTCTGTGCCTTGAATCTGGATGTGACTAAGACCCATTAGCTCGTTGGGAGGTATGCCATCAGTCCCTCTGAATGAAGCAAAGCTATTAACATTCTTATTTATACTACTAATGAAGCTAATTAAATTTTAAATCCAGAAACAGAGTTGGTGTGGACTAGAATACTTAGAGAGCAGAAGCTATTTCCACAAGAATATGGCTTTCCTTGTTATTCTTCTCAGCTGGGTCCTTGGATCCCGCCATCCATGGTAGGGCAAGCAGATGACAGAGAATATGTCAGCCCCACTGGCATTCCTCCGAGGCCTGGCAACTTCTTCCCTGGGCTGGAAGGCTGTTTATCTCTCAACGAGCGGTTCCTTCATTCTCAGCAGGCAGTAGCCCAGCAGCTCCACTGGTCTTGCCAAATGGCAGGTACTGGCTGGAGCATACCACTCCCTCCTCAAATGGAAAAAAGTCTTGAGAGAAGGTGACTAAATACACAGAGTGCAGACCTAAAGTCCAGGGGCTTGGATTCGCTTTATTCCTCCATTGATTTAGTCTCTCATCTTTGGGTACTTGTTTTCTGGAAGCCTCCTTACCCTGTTCTATCTTAGAAGAGCTCTGGGAGCACTGAGATACTGTAAATTTATATTTGCTGCTGGTTTGAATGAGAGAGGAACAAACACTGATGTCTTTGTTTCTGGAGTTGAAACTCATCATTGAATGGAGAGTGTTATAACTCATCAATTTAATATAGGATGACCTTGAGCTTTAAAGCCAAAAATAGTAAAAGTTTCTATTTNAAGGGGAAAGATGCCTCTTCCCCAGCACTTTCTCGCAGGGCTCCCCAGGCTTGACTCTCATCTTCCGCTGTCCCACCCTCAGGGAGAAGCACCCCTCCAAACTCTTCCTGAGGACACCCCGCAGTGGCATGTCCCTCCGGCAGCTGAGGACCAGGCACAATTAGCCAGCCCACACTGCTCCCCAACACACCTGCTCTCCCCGGTGGGGTAGGGCCGTTACCAGCAGCAGCCAGCGCAGAGGTGGGGGACGAGCGCCCAGATGCCTCCCCTGTGCAGCGGTCCCTGGGGCTTGCTCTTGCCTAGGTTACCCATGGTTGCCTGGTAGCTTGTTGTTACTTTCCCTCTTCTTCCTCCTTGCTGAAGATGCAGGGGAGCTCTGGCTCAGGGTGGGGAGCAGGTGCAGGATGGTGAGGGGCCGGGGAGCCCATTATCACCCTGCACACATTTGGTCCAATTAGCATCCGGCTGGGAATCCCAGGACAAGCCTCGGTTCTCGAGGCCCCTTCCCAGGAACCCCCCCAGCAGCCACACCCAGGGAAGGCTGCTGCTGGGCAACAAGTCGATGGGAGGAGTCTGAGAGCTGCCATCTGGTTTCCAGCCACAACATCGGAAACCAGGAATGTCCTTTTGAGGTCATCTAATCCAATGACTTTTAAATCGAGGAGTGAGACTCATTAATGCATCATGAAGCAATTTAGTGGGCTGTAACCAGCATTTTAGTTAAAAAGAGAGAGGGAGAGAGAGAGAAGGGAAGATACCAGAATACACATCCCATATAAATGGAACTTNATCTTAGAAGAGCTCTGGGAGCACTGAGATACTGTAAATTTATATTTGCTGCTGGTTTGAATGAGAGAGGAACAAACACTGATGTCTTTGTTTCTGGAGTTGAAACTCATCATTGAATGGAGAGTGTTATAACTCATCAATTTAATATAGGATGACCTTGAGCTTTAAAGCCAAAAATAGTAAAAGTTTCTATTTAAGGAGAATTAACTCTTGTGATTTGGGGCAGTGGGGAGAGAAGGATGGGACTTCGGGTTGAACAACCTCTGGCAGAGAACACAGGCTTCTGAGTCACAGCATAACAGAACAAGCAGATTTTAGCAA
Organism: Galeopterus variegatus; assembly: GCF_000696425.1. Taxonomy (NCBI): domain Eukaryota; kingdom Metazoa; phylum Chordata; class Mammalia; order Dermoptera; family Cynocephalidae; genus Galeopterus; species Galeopterus variegatus. Next base: position 54,862 of record NW_007729807.1, on the reverse strand, counting down.
TCACCAAACCAACCCTTTTATTACAGAAAAGGGAACGCTGTTTGTTTAGTGTCCTCCCTCTGGATTGGAAATACTCATATTGTTCACCATCCCCAGTGCCCTAACTTCTGATATGGCTCATGGCCACTCTGGATTTTGTTGTACAGAATGGCCCAGCTGTGAAGACTCTGTTCCGTGAATAAGGTGTTGTGAGTTGCTGAACAATAGGTTTGGGGCATGTACACTGTACAAGGGTGATGAATTGTCAGAAGATCAAAAAAGAGTAAGTTTGACTTCACCATAAAATTATGCTGAATAGAACAATTTTTAAAATTATTTGGAAGCAGTCAAAATTTTCACAGTGTTTAATCATCCCAAATATGAACCTGTCAATGCAGATGTGCAGACATTCTGGTTAATAGAAAGATCTGGTAAACAGAATAGCAAAAACAAGTGCATTTTTTATTAAAGTGCTTTGTAATCTTTTGATCTGAAATTTAGACCCTATGGAGAGCTACCTGATTTAGTCCCATTCGATGCCAATGTCCCAGGCACTGGCAGTGGGGTGTCCGAGGGTAGGTCTGAAGAAATATTAGAAAGAGCATTTTTCCTCTAGCCCAACGATCTGCACACATGAATAGGAGAAGGGCTTTAAGGGCCCTCCATTGCCACTTGTTGTTTAACCTCCAAAGTCCAGTCCTGATTTTGCTTCTAACACCATGTGTGAGCCCTGAATTTTGACTTCCTAGTTGTTTGCAATCCAGCCATGGAATCTGAGGTGTCTCTCCCTGGAGTAAGCAAAAAATTTCATAAGCACAGGGGACAATTTTACCAAAGCGTCTACCCATTTTTGAACATGTCATGAGACTGTTCTCTGCAAAAATATGACTACTTTCCCTCCCTGCCACTTCAATATTTTACACATGGCCATAAGAATTCCATTAAAGCAATGATCCATGGTATAAAAAAAATTAAAGGGCTGCATATGTTATAAAATCATCACAATTATTAAATGCATTTAATGAGCGTAACGGTAGCTAAATATGTGTACAAAACACTGCTTTGTTCAAAGGGCCTATAAACAGAGAGAATTAGGTCTTACAGGACCCTGGGGACGGAGGTAAGTTCTCTCCGCATAGAAGGAAAAGAGAGGAAAATCAGAGAGGCTGGCGGCTGGAATGACTCCTGTGCTGTGCCAACAGCCCAGCTGTCCCCCTCAAAGTGCTGCTGGCAACATTTACAAGACAAGGCCCTGTGGCAAAGCCTTGGACAGTGTCTCATCCCCACAGGACCCCTGGGAAGGGGGCACACTGCTGATTCTCCTTGCTGAAGGGGAAAGATGCCTCTTCCCCAGCACTTTCTCGCAGGGCTCCCCAGGCTTGACTCTCATGTTCTGCTGTCCCACCCTCAGGGAGAAGCACCCCTCCAAACTCTTCCTGAAGACACCCCGCAGTGGCATGTCCCTCTGGCAGCTGAGGACCAGGCACAATTAGCCAGCCCACACTGCTCCCCAACACACCTGCTCTCCCCGGTGGGGTGGGGCCGTTACCAGCAGCAGCCAGCGCAGAGGTGGGGGACGAGTGCCCAGATGCCTCCCCTGTGCAGCGGTCCCTGGGGCTTGCTCTTGCCTAGGTTACTCATGGTTGCCTGGTAGCTTGTTGCTACTTTCCCTCTTCTTCCTCCTTGCTGAAGATGCAGGGGAGCTCTGGCTCAGGGTGGGGAGCAGGTGCAGGATGGTGAGGGGCCGGGGAGTCCATTATCACCCTGCACACATGTGGTCCAATTAGCATCCGGCCGGGAATCCCAGAACAAGCCTCGGTTCTCGAGGCCCCTTCCCAGGAACCCCCCCAGCAGCCACACCCAGGGAAGGCTGTTGCTGGGCAACAAGTCGATGGGAGGAGTCTGAGAGCTGCCATCTGGTTTCCAGCCACAACATCAGAAACCAGGAATGTCCTTCTGAGGTCATCTAATCCAATGACTTTTAAATCGAGGAGTGAGACCCATTAATGCGTCATGAAGCAATTTAGTGGGCTGTAACCAGCATTTTAGTTAAAAAGAGAGAGGGAGAGAGGGAGAGAGAGAGAAGGGAAGATACCAGAATACACATCCCATATAAATGGAACTTCTATTCCTGCTGTCTGTGAGCATGTATGCCCTCGGTTGCAGTGTATTTTTGCCTGCAAGTCTCAAACAAAAAGCTGGGGAATACTACGGTAGTCCACCCCCACCACCTGCAGCTCTGACTTCCCTACAAGCTCCCCACCACCGTGAGTGATTTCAAGAGGAGGAAATGCCTCACCTCCGGTGGCCAGCTGTGCTGGTCTCATGAGCTCTCCTCCCTGCTGGCAAGTTCTTCCCGGCCGGCTCTGTCTGAACACAAGTTGACTCCACCTCTGGCTGGGTTATAGAAACCCAATCACTCTTTGTGGAACAATTTTTGATTAAATTCCCCCAGTAAGAAATTTGGGAATCCCAGCTCCTGAGATAGGATCTGGCAAACTTCTCCTTGGCTTCCCCTGCTCCCACCATCACAGCCAGCCTTGCACGAGGCCCACGCTAAACAAGGCAGGGATGGAGATGCTCCTGCTTGCAAACACAGCCATGAAGACCAGCACCCACAAGAGGACAGTGGGAAAGAAGAAGCCTCCTGATTTCAGGGTGGACCAGGTCCCATGGAGGTGATAGGAAAAGGCTGTGACCCTGGTCTTTCAACTGAAAGTCACCCACGGTTTCAACTGAAATGATAAGAACATCTATTCTCTGCCCTGAAAGTCTGTCATTACGTGCAAAGAGCTGTCATGTTCTTTGCACACCCCAGGTGACACAATAGGTTCCGTCCTCTCCCTTTGCAGGGGCATGAAGACAGAGGGAAGCATCAGGGATTCCAGGGGATTTTGGAATGTTCACTTAATTAACAACAGACTTATTGTTAATAAGATGTCAGTGCTTGAAGGGGAGTTAGATATCATCTGTTCCAAGCCCTGCATTCTACATAGATGGTACATACTGCCCATGGAAGCTCAAGGCCTGCCCAAGGTCGCTCAGAATCCTGCAGCTGAGCAGGGACTAGAGCCCGGATCTCAACAACCACATGCCCTTTCAACATGGTCTCAGGCATCCATGAGTGTCACCAGCGCTGCTGTGGCACTGTTCTTCCTCCTGCAAGATGTCCCCATCCAATTGAGCCCTCCCTGCAGTTCATGGGCATGCCTAGTTCTGCCCATCACCTTTTCCAGCCCTGGCACTTGGGGCAGGTGACCCTGAGGGATCCCCTGAAGGGGAGGCATGGAAGGAAAGCCCGAGAGCAACAGCCACACATTATTATTATGAGAGAAATAGTGTAAACTTGAGGTTATTATTCAATTTAATGGCTGAATAAGCAGTTCACTTGGACCTAATAGAAAATTGCTCCTGATATCTCCCCATAACCACAGGATCTGGGGGAAGGCAAATGAGAGAAATGCTCTCACCTTCATTGAGGAGTGACATGTGCAGGACACAGACCCAGAGGGCCCATGTCCCAGAGTAGCAGAGTGGCGTGTCCTGCTCTTTCCTGGGCATGAGCCCCTGGGGTGGGAGGAGCAAGGACAGGGAGTAGAGCAGGCTTCAGGCCCTGATTACCCTTGGTGGAGGCAAGTGCTCTGTCCTTGGCAAAGGCAAGACCCTGTGTGGCGCTGTTATGGCCCTTCTGCCAGCCCCAGTTGTGAGGCTCAGGGGCCAGGGTGGGGAGAGGCTCCCATATCCATGTTCCTTCTGCTCTCAGCCGGGCCCCTTAGGAATGTACTTCTGTCTCCCGATTGCTCCTCTGTGCTGTGAATCTGTGGTTGTATTAATTCCTGCTGTATTATACAGCCAGGTGATGCAGAACAAAGCTCCTCATTACCATGGCCAAGGAGTTGTTGCTTCTGCCGGGCCGATGCACCCCTCCTCACCATCCCATCCCATCCCCAATCTCCACCCTGTCCTGACGTGAGTGAAGCTTGGACCTTGGAAAATGACTGGCGGATCCTGAGACCCAGGCAGCAAGTTGGACTGTATTATACAGCCAGGTGATGCAGAACAAAGCTCCTCATTACCATGGCCAAGGAGTTGTTGCTTCTGCCGGCCCGATGCACCCCTCCTCACCATCCCATCCCATCCCCAATCTCCACCCTGTCCTGACATGAGTGAAGCTTGGACCTTGGAAAATGACTGGCGGATCCTGAGACCCAGGCAGCAAGTTGGAAGTCAAAGGCAGCCAGGAGAATTGCAGTAAAAAGGAGCAGCTTTGCTCTCTTACTGCCCTTGATTGGCTTTCTGCTTTATTTTAAAAAATTTTTATTATGCTCTTAAGCACCATCTGCAATGCCTCATGACAGGCATCTTGGGCTGCATTTGTGATGAGTGGGGACACAAACTGCATCAGGTCACATTCACGAGGTGACTGCCAGGGTTGGTGGTGGACATAGCCATCCTCGGACACACCTGTCCTCATGAGCCCAGTCAACTCACAACCAAGATCGAATCCACAGTTCAGGCGCTCCACCCTCGACCAACTATGTCATTCTCCTAGGAGTCCAATTTGGGCCACTCACCACCTCAGAGCTGAATGTGGGCACAATTTGGAGCTGGGAAGGTTCCCAGTGGGATCCTCAGCTTAGCCAACTTCTTTATGTTTTCACAGTTTAAAGAGTGCTGTAAAGCAACACTCAGAATGCCTGCAGGGCAGAAGATACGTTTTATTTTTAAGGGCTGAGGACCTTTTCCACCCTTTCTCTGTTCCTTTCCCCTCTGAATCATTCATTGGTGGATGGGTTATATTTCACTCTGAGTGGTGATTACTGGAAAAGCTCGAAAGCTTCATTCTGATGGTTGCTCTGCCACTGTGAGCCAATCGATTAAATCACTGCTGGGGTCCCAGAGGTCCCCGACGGGAGGCGGCCAGCACTGCTAAGGGCTCTCCCTTCTGTCTTCTTCACACCCCTTCTGCATGCTCAGCTCCAGCCACATTGCACGCCTCACTGCCCCCAAACAGGTCAGGTCCTTCCCACCTCTGCGTTTCTGCCCATGCTGTTCCTTAGACTAGACTGTTCCCTCTCCTTTCCATCCACAGAATGCCCATTCATGCCTTAAAGCTCAGCCCAGGAGAATCTGCTCTGCCTCTCTCCCCTTGTCTCCCCACCAGCCCACAGCACTTTTTGGACTTCAGCGATAGCCCTCAACACCCAATGCAAAGCTCCCCTCAGAAGAGTTAGATTTCATATACATTGTTTGTACCCAAGTCCCAGCACAGCACCGGGCATCCTGCAAGCTCATAAGATACCTGTTGCTTGAATGATGCAATCCTCTCTACTTTGTAAACAATCTTCATCATAGGGCTCAGAGCAACTGAGCCAAGGTCACTGGGTAAAGATTCCAGGGCAGCAGAACTAGAACTTGGGAACCCTGCATCCTGGGTGAGGCCACACTGGTCCTCCCATTATCACCAAATTTCCAGAGGGCATCCAGAGCCCAGGAGTCAACCCATTTTTTCCTCCTTGTCTTTGATCCCTTGAAAATGGCTGGTGCAGAGGGCTTGTGAATTGTTATTACTTTGGTAATTAAAAACAATTCAACGGAGCTGGAGCCTCTGATGCAAACAAGTAGAAGCAGCTGGAATTGGCTCCCGGCTCTCGGGCAATGCTGCCACAATTAAGGCTTGTGCTTAATCGATTCTCTCTGGTTTTTGTGAAGGCAGTGTGTGACAGTCACTGCATCCCTGGAGTGCAGGGCCAACAGCAGGGGACAGGAGGCATGGGCTGAGCACCCTTGGGCAAAGTCCTGTGGGGACACAAATGGGAGGAGCTGACCGTCTTCTTGTAAAAAAGAGGAAATACGCAATAATATAAAAATACTTATCAAAAGTCAGAATCAGGAGATGAGGATGTGGTTTTCCGGAAGATCACGAGGAGCCCCAGAGTGGTTTTGGGGTGAGTGTTAGAAGGGAAAAGTTGGAACCGCATGCAAGAGGCAGATTCTGTCTAGGGTACTGGGTGGAATGGAGGCATTTAGGCTTTGCCTGGAGGTTTCCTGTGTGGGCTAACAGGTGTCCATTGAGCAGAAATTTCCAAACTGGACTGTGCATCAGAATCACCTGCAGGGCTTGTCAAAACAGACCGCTGAGCTCCACCACCCAGAGCTTCTGATTCAATGGGTCTGGAGAGGGTCTGAGAATAAGCGTTTTGAACAGATCAAGGGATATCTATGCTGCCAGCCCAGGACCACAACTTATTGCCTTAAAGAAACCAAACCGAACTTTCCTAGGAAATGAGACCATGTGAGGCCAGACGTGGCCTTCTCAGTGGTTGGATCTTGAGGAAAGGCCACCTGTCCTCACCTGCAATGGTCTCTCCCTCTTAGAGCTGCCAGGCTCATGACATGAAATAGTGCTTGGGAAGCCCTACAGTGCCTGGCACACAGTTAGTGATCAGGACAAGTTAGTCAATGTGATCATATTATTATTGTCATCTGCGTCAACTTGCACAGCTAGTTTGGGATGGTCAGTTAGGTGTTCACAGGCTAATGAAGTTTGGAGACCTGTTCCTCCCCCCTCGTTAAGTCAACATCTCCTAAGAATGGGCAGTTGGTGGCCCCAGGAGAGAATGTGTTTCTATGTAGCTCATTCCCAGGCCGGGTGGAGGGTCGGGGGATTAAACCCATAGGAGGAGAGAGCACTCTCTGTGAAAAGCCACTGGGGCTGTGCCCTCCAAGGTGGTGCCCAGTCAACAGGAGCCCCTCCTTCTCAACAGGGTGCAGAGGTGAAGGGGTTCATTATGCTGAGAGTAGGAGCATGCCCACCCCTCTCCCACAATAGGTGCTGCCACAGCATGAGACTCAGGGGGAAATTGCTGTGTTCACTGTAGTCGTGCCACAGACAGGTAGTGTGACACCCAGTGACACACCCTGTAGCACAGAGACCAGCATCTACCTTTAATGCTTGCTCTCTCTGCTTTGTCGTTTTCCTGTGAGCTGGCTCTCTTGTCCCCAACCCACTCCCACCCAGCCCAGCCTCAGGGGCTCACTCTTACCCCCAGCTTGTCCAGAATGTGCCAGGAGCAGAAAGTGAGCTGCCTCCTTAAGGGACCTTTACAGTCCATGTTGGGTGGTTGGGGGCTCAGGGTGGCGGGTTGGGATGGGGTAGGACTCTGGAAACCAGAGTTTATGAGGTATGTGTGACAGATACTGGCCATCTCCTAGAGGCTGGCTCATAAGTTTTCCCTCAGGGCTGAGGAGGGGAGCTGTGCTTTTCTAGGCTGTTCTTCCAGCAGCCGGGATTCTGGGGACTCCTGGACGGTGCATAGGTCTCTCTGCATGCTGCCCGGCTCCCCACAATCCCCTAGAATTTTGCAGGACAGTTCCTGGGCAGAGAACAGCCCCTCTCTCGTTCTTCACTCCAGTTTTGCTACCGTGAAATCCTCTCTGAGGGTTTTACACTTTATTTCCTCCAGGCCAGGAATCTGTTGAGCCTCTTGGCTCCTAATAATAATCTCTCGCAGAGCCGAGGCCCCTCGCACTCTGGTCCTTGCATCCAAGTCCACTAGGCCAGAGGTAGGAGGCGTGGGCAGGGCTAGGCGGGCTCCCCAGTCCCGCTGCCCTCGAGCGTCTTGCACAAAATGCTCCTTTTGTCCAGCCCTCCCCCGAACCTATAAGCCTCAGTGATGTCATGATGGAGACTTGGTAGGGAGGGAGGCCATGGGGTGGGGGAGGGTGACGCAGGCCAAGAGGATCAGAAATGCAGCTGAGGTGGCTCAAAATAGCTCATGGGGAACAGGCTTCTGCTTGACAGGCTGACAAGGACATGCCTGGAGCCAAACACTCCTCTTTGAATCCTCTGTCTCCTTCTAATTATGGATCTGCCAGGAGGAAGAGAAGCCAGTACCCACCCGACCCCAGTGACCCTTTTGCTCAGCATGGAAACGGGGAAGTAAAGCTCAGTCCCCATTAGCAGGGTCAGATGCCCGAAGAAAAACGGTCTGCCGGAGCCGGATTGAGAAGACAATCCAAAGACTCCCTCTGTCCATCTGCCACCCCCCAGCTCTTCCATGGGGACCAGAAGTTCCCTTTGCCTCCTACAACTGGAAGGAATTCCAGACAGATGAGAGAGCTCACCTGTGTCCTCAAGTGGGGCAGGTCTCCCTGTTCTCGGAGCCAGTAGGAAGAGCTGGAACCTCCTCCTCATCCAGCAGCTGGGGGAGGAGGCTGGTAGAGCGAGCTTTTGCTGGACATTTCTCTGACATCAGGGACTGGCTTTCTGTCCCTTCTTCATATGCAGGACAAATGGATCTTGTGCTCTGATAATTCTTCTTAAAGATTTGTTAACTTCTATCTGAAAAGTCTTTTAAAAGGATTGAAATTTAGCACAATTTGAGGATTAAATCATATGGAGTTAAGATTTTGCCTTCCACTTCTGTGTCCACAGAGCATGGCAGACCCTTGATGCATATTTTGAATGAGAGGCAGACTGTGGTGTTATAAGGCTGACCGATGAAATGTACCCAGAGAGGGCCTGACTTTCCAGGCAAGCAGGGTGCACACGGAGCTTGCTCTGGAAGAAGAATTTACCACTTTAGAAGATTTTGGTGTAGGGTTGAGAATGGGAGGTCAATAGAATTTGATCATGAGCGGCCACAGCCTTCTCTGAACCTTCAGACAAAAGCTTATCTTAAAAATATAAATACATAATTTCAATTTGCACAACAGGTGGGCATTTCTGATCCCTAGAGAGCATTCTCCCCCTGGAACATCAGATTATGGGATGGTCAAGGTGGGAACAGACCCAGGGGGCCATCTTGGGTTGGTGGACTCAGAGCCTGAGCTTGCAAGGCTGTTCTTCATCCTTTCTTTCCTTCCTTCCTTCCCTGCTCCCTTCCCTCCCTCTTTTCTTCCTTCTTTTCTTTCCTTTCTTCCTTCTTTCCTCCCCTCCTCCACTCTCTCCCTCTTTTGTTCCTTACTTCTTTCCTTCCTTCCTTCCTCCTTTCATTTTTTTCTCACTCTCTTCCTGTCACAAAGCTTATTGAGTACCGACTCTGTGCCAGGCACTGGGCACAGACACTGTGGAAAACAAGACAGACATGATTCCTCCCTTCAAGGAGTTTACACTCTATTTATAGACATAAATAGTTATAATTTCAGGTTGTGTTATAAAGAAAAATAAATTGGGCAAGGCAGTGGAGACATATGAGGGATGTGGGAGCTGCTAGAATTGAGAGGGTCTGGGAAGGGCTGTCTGAGGAGAGAGAACAGGAGATGGGAGGAGCAAGGGAGCAGCCATGGGAGGCTCTCTGGAAGAGCACCCAAGGTGCAGCACAGTTCTGGGGCAGCAGCCTTTGGGATTGGAGGTGCAGCAGGAAGGCCAGAGAGTTGGAAGTGAAATAAATAAGGGAAAAAGTGGGGCCAGGTCACACCAACCATGGTGATGTGTGGGGTCCATCATTCAAGGCCTTTCGGGCATCTGATTCCAAGTGTTTTAGTTTGGGTTCTCCAGAGAAGAAAACCAATAGGATGAATATATCCTATTGGTTCTGATTCTTTATATATATAATGAGATTTATTATAAAGAATTGGCTCAGGCAACTGTGGAGGCTGAGAAGCCCCAAGATATGCAGTTGGCAAGCTGAAGACCTAGGAGAGCTGATGGTATAAGTTCCAATCTGAGTTCAAGTCAAAGGTAGGAGAAGGCCAATGCCTCCCCTCAGAAGGGGGGGGGGGAGAATCTCTCTTACTATTCAGGCCCTGAATGGATCAAATGGTACCCACCCCCACTGGGAGGGCACTTTGCTTTACTCAGTCAACCAACTCAAATGCTGATCTCATCCAGAAACACCCTCACAGACATACTCGGAATAACGTTTAACCAAATATCTGGGCATTCTGTTACTTAGTCAAGTTGACACATAAAATTAACCATCACACGAGGCCCACCTGAGCCCCACTGGGAGGGCACTTTGCTTTACTCAGTCAACCAACTCAAATGCTGATCTCATCCAGAAACACCCTCACAGACATACTCGGAATAACGTTTAACCAAATATCTGGGCATTCTGTTACTTAGTCAAGTTGACACATAAAATTAACCATCACACGAGGCCCACCTGAGCCCCAGAGGATTTGCACACCAAATGAGCCTGCATCCAGGCCAGTGCAGGCTCTCACATGAACCCTGGAGGGGTCACACACCAACTGACCTGGGGCCCTGGTGAGCACAGGCTCCCACCTGAGCCCCAGAGGGGAAGAACACTGACCGAGCTGGCACCCAGATGAGTGCAGGCTTTCTCCTGAGCCCTGGAGGGGACGAACTCTGACCAAGCTGGTGCCCAGATAAATGCAGGCTCCAATGAAGCTGACCCCAGACACAGCTGTAGGCCTGCCTAGTCCTGCCTGAGCCCCAGGGTGGTTGCACACCAACTGAGTTGGTGTCCAGGTGAGTGCAGGCTCCTGCCTGAAATAAAAAACAGAACAGAAAGCCTGAGAAGCAGGCTAGAGCAAGTAGAAGAGAGAATTTCAGACCTTGAAGATGGTCTTTTTGAAATAATCCAGGCAAACATAAAAAAGGAAAAAGAATTTTTAAAAATGAAGAAAATTTAAGAGAGCTAGAAGACAATCTCAAACACACAAACTGTAAGACCGGCCTAAAAGCACGAATCTTAACTTGATGGGAAGGCTCATCTCACAAAGACCAGGAGGCAGAGAGATCGATGCACAAGCAAGAGGTTTTATTTCCGGCATGCTGGAGGTCGCCCCATTTTCAGGACAGGAGCGGCCTCGAATTCACAATGCAAGCAGCTTTTATACAGTTTTTTGAACGGATATTGTGATAGGATCAACTGTTGGTTATCTGTGGCGCTTTTAGATTTACAGGTGGGCTTCAGCTGGCGCCTTTTGGGTTTACAGGTGGGTTTTAGCAGGCTGGCACCCCTTTAGCGCATTTCTCAATTGTTTACCTTCCCCGGGGCCTTGCTTTGAACCAGCTATTTCCTGGAACCGGTGGGGGGCTATTAATGTTTAGTGCCCTTGGGCCTGGCCTTTGTCACGGCCCCTGATAAGCTGCATTGCTTATGCATTGTTTAGTGTGCTCGGGCCTGACCCTTGTTCTGGCCCCTAAAAAAACTGCTTTGCTTATTATGCATTGTTACAAGACTGTGTACATTAAGGTTATATTTTCCTACAATTCTACTACTTATATTCTATGTCCCCCCTACATTTTAATTTATTTCCAACAAAACATCAGAATTATAGGTATTCCAGAAGGGGAGGAAAAAGGAAAAGGCATTGAAAACCTATCCAAGGAAGTAATAAGAGAAAACTTCCCAGGTATATGGAGGGATGCAGATCTTCAGATGCAGGAAGCCCAAAGATCCTCAAACAGATTCAGTCCAAAAAGATCCTCTCCAAGACACATGATAGTCAAACTAGCAAAACACAAAACAAAGAGAGAATTCTAAAAACAGCAAGAGGAAAGCATCAGGTCACCTATAAGGGAACCCCATCAGACTAATAGCAGACTCTCAACTGAAACTTTACAGGCCAGAAGAAAATGGGGTTTTATATTCAAAAGACTAAAAGAAAATAATTGCCATCTAAGAGTCCTATACCTACCATGGTTATCCTTCAGAAATGAGGGAGAAATAGTGTATTTCCCTGACAAACAATAATTATGGGAGTTCACTACCACACGACCAGCCCTGCAAAAAGAAGTATTCAAGGGAGTCCTGCATCCAGAATCTGAAAAATGATAATATTGCAGATTCACAAGAAAGAGCAAAACCTGCCATTAAAACCAAAATGCAAACAAGAAAAAGAAAGACACTAAATCACGTCACCTCAAAAATCCAACTAACATTGAAGAAAAATAAAAGGGGAAGAAAAGGACAAATGATGTTTAAAACATCTAAGGAAAAAGTAATATAATGAAAGGAGTAGAGCGATACTTATCAGTAACAACCCTAAATGTAAATGGATTAAACTCCCCATTCAAAAGATACAGACTGACTGATTGGATTAAGAAGCTAGACCCAACTATGTGCTGTCTTCAAGAGACCCACTTCACCTATAAAGATGAACACAGACTAAAAGTGAAGGGATGACAAAAGATACACAATGCAAATGGAAGCCCAAAACGTGCAGGGGTAGCTATTCTTATATTGGATAAAATAGACTTCAAACCAAAAACCATAAAAAGAGACAAAGAAGGCCATTATAAAATGATAAAGGGATCTGTCCAGCTAGAGGACATACAATCATAAATATGTGTGCACCCAACAGTTGAGCACTGAAAGCAGACACTCTTAGACCTAAAAAAAAAGATAGACCTGAATATAATAATAGTGGGTGACCTGAACACCCATCTCTTAGTGTTACACAGATTTTTCAGGCAACAAATCAGAAAAGAAACACAGGATTTAAACTATTTAGACCAACTGGACCTGGCAGACACGTACAGAACATTTCATCCAACAACTAGAGAATATACACTCTTCTCATCAGCACATGGAACATACCTCAGGATAGACCACATACTAGGTCACAAATCAAGTCTTAGCAAATTTTAAAAAATTGAAATTATCCCAAATATCTTTTCAGACCACAGTGGATTAAAACTGGAAATCAATAACAATCAAAATTCTGGAAACAACTCAAATGCATGGAAATTGGGTCAGACTCTTGAATGACCTATTGGTCCAGGAAGAAATTAAACAGGAAATCAAAAAATTTCTTGAAACTAATGAGAATAGAGATACATCATACCAAAACCTATGGGATACTGCAAAAGCAGTACTAAGAGGGAAGTTTATTGCAATAAATGCTTGCATCAAAAGAATGGAAAGATTTCAAATAAATGATGTGATACTATGTCTCAAAGAACTAGAAAAACAACAACAATACAATCCAAAAAGTAATGGACAGAAAGAAATAATCAAGATCAGGGCAGATCTAAATGAAATAGAGACCCAAAAAAACAATTCAAAAGATCAGTGAAACAAAAAGTTGGTTTTTTGAGAAGATAAATAAAATAGACAAACCATTAGCTAGGTTAACAAGAAAAAGAAGAGAGAAGACCCAAATAGCAAAAATCAGAAATGAAAAGGGAGCCATTACAACTGATACCACAGAAACATAAAGAATCATTAGAGATTATTATAAACAATTGTACACCAACAAATATGAAAACCTGGAGGAAATGGATAAATTTCTGGAGATGTACAAACTACCAAGACTGAACCAATAAGAAACAGAGAACCTGAATAGACCAATAACAAGCAATTAAATTGAAGCAGTAATCAGAAATCTTCCAACAAACAAAAGCCCAGGACTGGATGGCTTTACAGCTGAATTGTATCAAACCTTAAATCTTAAAGAAGAATTAATACCACTTCTCTTCAGACTCTTCCAGAAAACTGAAACAGAAGCCATGCTCTCAAACTCATTCTATGAGGCCAGCCTCATCCTGATATCAAAACCAGACAAAGGTACACAAAAAAAGAAAACTGCAGGCCATAGATGAACATAGATGCAAAAAAAGAAAACTGCACGTCATAGATGAGCATATATGTAAAAATCCTCAACAAAATACTATCGATCAGATTACAGCAATACAACAAAAAATTATACATCATGATCAAGTGGGATTTATCCCAGGGATGCAAAGTTGGTTCAACATATGCAAGTCAATAAATATGATACACCACATCAACAAAACCAAGGACAAAAACCATATGATTATCTCAATTGATGCAAAAAATGCATTCAACAAAAGCCAACATCCTTCATGATTAAGCCTCTCAGAAAAGTAGGTATAGAAGGAAATTATCTCAATATGATAAAAGCCATTTATAACAAACCAATCATGAATATTATCCTAAAATACTAGCGAGAGCAATAAGGCAATAAAAAGAAATAAAGGGCATCCGGATTGGAGAGGACAAAGTCAAACTGTCCTTGTTTGCTGATGACATGATCTTACATATAGATAAACCTATAGACTCTACCAAAAAACTCTTAGAGCTGATTAACAATTTCAGTAATGTTGCAGGATACAAAAGCGACACCCTAAAATCAATAGCATTTTTATATTCCAATAACAAATTGCCAGAAAATGAAATCAAGAAAGCAAGCCCATTTACAATAGTCACCAAAAAAGTAAAATACCTAGGTATCAATTTAATCAAGGTGGTGAAAGATCTCTACAATGAGAACTACAAACCACTACTGAAAGAAATTAAAGAGGACACAAAAAGGTGGAAAAGCACACCATGCTCTTGGATGGGAAGAATTAACATCATGAAAATGTCCATTCTACCCAAAGCAATCTATAGATTCAATGCAATTCCCATAAAAATACCAAAGACATTCTTCACAGAAATAGAAAAAGCAATCCAAACATTCATAGGGAACAACAAAACACCCTGAGCAGCCAAAGCAATTCTGAGCAAAAATAATAAAGCTGGAGGCATAACACTACCCAACTTCAAATTATATTACAAAGCTATTATAACCAAAACAGCAAGGTACTGACATAAAAACAGACACTCAGATTAATGGAACAGAATAGAAAACCCTGGAATCAGCCCACATACTTACAGCCAACTGATCGTTGACAAAGGCAGCAAGAACATACATTGGGGAAACGTCTGCCTTTTCAATAAATGGTGCTGGGAAAATTGGACATCCATATGCAGAAAAATGAAGCTGGACTTTTACCTCTCACCATATACCAAAATCAACTCAAAATGGATTAAAGACTTAAATATAAGACCTGAAACCATAAAATTACTAAAGGAAAATATAGGGGAAAACTCCAGGTGATAGGACTGGGCAAAGACTTTATGAATAAGACCCCAAAAGCACAAGGAACAAAAGAAAAAATAAATAAATGGTATTATCAAGCTAAAAACCTTCTGCACAGCAAAGGAAACAATCAACAGAATGGAAAGACAACCTACAGAATGGGAGAAAATATTTGCACACTATACATCTGGCAAGAATATACAAAGAACTCAAACAACTATACAGTAAAAAAAAGAAATAATCCATTTAAAAAATGGGCAAAGGAGATGTATAGACACTTTTCAAAGGAAGACATACAGATGGCCAATGGGTACATGAAAAAATGCTCAGCATCACTAGTCATCAGAGAAATGCCAATCAAAAACCACATTGAGATATCATCTTACCCCAGTTAGACTGGCCATTATTAAAAAGACTGAGAATAACAAATGTTGGTGAGGATCCAGGGAAAGGGAAACTCTTCTACACTGTTGTTGGGGCTATAAATTAGCACAGCTATTAAGGAAAACAGTATGGAGGCTTCTCAAACAACTACAGATAGAGATACCATATTATCCAGCAATCCCACTATGGGGCATATATCCAAAGGAATGGAAATCATCATGTTGAAGGGATACCTGCACTCCCATGTTCATTACAGCTCTATTTACAACAGCCAAAATATGGAACCAACCTAAGCGTCTATTAACAGATGACTGGATACAGAAAATGTGGTATATATACACAATGGAGTACTACTCAGCTGTAAAAAAAAGAATGAAATCCTGCCATTTGCAGCAACATGGATGAGTCTTGAGAAAATTATAAGTGAAATAAGCCAAACTTGGAAAGAGAAATACCGCATGTTCTCACTTGTAACTGGGTGCAAATAAAGAAAGAAAGAAAGAGAGAGAGAGAGAAATGAGAGAGAGAGAGAGAGAGAGAGAGAGAGAGAGAGAGAGACCACAATAATTCATTGAACTTTCAGAAGGAGAGAACAAACCCAAGGTAACTGGAGATGGGGAGAGGGAAGGAAGAGGTTTGGGGAGACACAGTTCGAGTAAAAAGCATAAAGAAAAATCATGATTTTTAATAATGAATATATTAATAATAATAATAAAATACATTAAAAAAATTAACCATAATATTTTAACCAAAACAGCAAGGTACTGGCATAAAAACAGACACTCGGATCAATGGAACAGAATAGAAAACCCAGGAATCAGCCCACATACTTACAGCCTTACATACTTATATACTTACAGAAAGGTGATTTCTAGGTCCACAGAAGAGAAGAGAGATGGTAGGGGTGGTGGGAAGGGCTGCTTTGTCCTGAAAGTCAGCTTCTGTGACATCCTTAGCTTGCCAGGTCTGGGGGCTCTGCAAGGCCCATGTCCACCCCTCCCCTCTGACACAGCCACCTTAACATTCCAGAACGACCTGCTGGGCTGACTTGCATTCATTTCCTAGGGCTGCTGTAACAGAATACCAAAGTACCAGGAGGCTTGAAACATTGTTCTCTGCCAGTTCTGGAGGCTAGAAGTCAGATATCAATGTATACGTAGGGCCATAGGGCCGTGCTCTCCCTGAGACTCTGGGTGGAATCCTTCCTTCCTCTTCCTTGCTCCTGGTGGTGGCTGTCCAGCCTTGGCATTTTTCGGCTTGTGGTAGCATCACTCCGATCTCTGCCTCCACCTTTACATGGCGTTTTCCTCTTCTTATAAGGACACCAGTAGTACTGGACTAGGCTCCACACGCTGATAACTTCATTTATCATGATTACATCTGCAGAGATCCTATTTCCAAATGAAGTCATATTCACACGTACCAGGTGTGAGGAGTTCAACATATTTATCTGGGGACACAATCCAACCTATAACACGTGTCTTCCTGAAATTCCCTTAGGAGTCAGAGACACGTACAGAGGCACCCTGATTATTAAAATGGCAAGAATTCCACTGCCATCTTTCAGTTGTCAATGAACCCACTAACTGTAGATGGCCAGGCACCCAGAAGCTTCTCTGAAGCTCCAAATCATCCTTGTCCACACCTCGAATCCGGGGAAAGTTTTAGGCTCCCAGCAAGTCAGATACCTGCCCCCACTCTGAGCAATTGGGTGGTTAAATTGGAGCCATGGAGTGAGCATTTCTTTCTTCTCCTGGGCTTAGCTAGAAGTTATCCAGAAAAAGGGATGAGATTGAGGAGCCCTGGAGGTGAAGGCAGGTGGGGGCAGGTATCTGACTTGCTGGGAGTCTGTTTTGGCAGTTTGCCAGTCAGAGGACCAAATTCCAGCCAGAGAAGAGGAAGCTGGCATCCTCTGTTTTGTGCTCCATGGCTGGGGGAGGAAGGGGGTTTGCGTTCTTGTTTTTTTTTTTTTTTGATGTTTTCCTGAGGACATAAGAAAGACCTATAAAGTGGATTCTGCTTCGTGTGGCCTATCACCCAACACTCAGACACCTTCTAGAATCAATAATGCTTATATTTTGTGAAACTCGCTTCTCATCCATCTTCTGATGTCCCTACCACCCTGCAGCATCCGGAGAATCCTTCCAGAATAAACTCAGGCTTTGGGCATCTCTCCCATTCACCCTGGGGAAAGGCCATTTAATCTGCAAAATTACTTTAAACTTATCTGAAGGGGCTCTCCAATTCTTAGCATTTTTAATAGCCGACTCTCATTCCTTCTCCAGTGTTAACGAAGAGGGAGATTTATTCTGGCTGGTTTATCCCAAGTAAATCTCGGGTATCTCACTTTTACATTTTAACGAGAAACAAGCTCTTTATAATAACTGCTCAGATTAAACTCCAACATACTCTCAAACTATTAACCTGAAGGAATTGTAACAATAAATTAAACATATTAATGAAGCTGTACTACAAGCTCAAAATTTGTTAGGTAAATTGTAGTATTATTAACAACCAGCTTGACTTATCACACTCTGTCATTGGGGGGGAAATCAACTAAATGAGTGATTACATGACATGCAAACCCTGTCAGATTAAATAAATACAGAAGAAGATTAAATAAAAACAGAAATGATTGTTACCAGGAAATGCAAATCGGTGGGGACATTTTCACGTGAGTGTCAAACCTGGCAGCTCTTTTAAATTTTTCTCTTTCTCTCCCCTGTTCTCCACTCCTTTCTGCATTCTCCTCTTTGCCCCCATCCGTTTCCTCCCTCTCTTCTTGGAAGGATCTCAGCATCCCGGTTTTGGGTTTACTTGTCAAAGACTTGGTCTGCAGTTCTCCACTAACTTTTTAGCAAGAGCCCAGCTTTTGCAAATGGTGGAAATCTCTCCAGAGCCTGCTTATCCATTGTTTGCCTGCGTCTGATGTTCTCTGTGTGGCTCAGGGCAGTGCAGCTCCATCTCAGTCCTCGGGGCTATGTTGTGATTGTTTACGGCTGAATTAGTTTGCACTTTGTGTAGAATCACATAATCAATGCTTGGAGGAATGACAGAGATATGAGGCCCTCACTTCCACCTGAGGAAGCTGAGGCAGAGGGTAGTGTATCTTATCTACAGCCACCCAAATATTGAAGTGGCCAAAAGAAACTTGCAAATCTTCCCAACATGACAGATCTGTGCGTTATATTACAGATTTCTCCATCTTGGGTTCAGATATTTTTGCAGAACCTGGAAGAGTGGTCACAGCCCAAGGATGGTCCATGCTGTAGTGGCCTAATGGGGGCACGTTCACCACAGTCTGGGAGAGTCATGCCAGAGGACTCCCTGAGTAGGAGGGGGACCTGGCTGACCTGTTTTGGAGGGAGAGTCCACCTAGAATTGTCCTGAGAGATGTCAGGTAGACCCAGGTCAGGCCTCTGGCTCGGGGGTTTGGTGTTGAAGGCTTTGCTTTTATCGCTGCCTTCTGGCCTTGGGGATAATAATGCCTGACTGCTCAGGTCATTGTAAGGATTAGATGAGATGGCACAATTTCAATCCGCCTTGTAAAACTAAACCCTAATGGGCCACACGGTATCGTGATTCTTATCGCTAGCACATCAATACCCCCACGTCTTCACATTGTCTGAGGAAATAAGTAATAGTTAGTTGTTTCAACCATCATGCCCTTCCCCTCCCCACAGCATAGACAAACTTAGGCAAATCCCCAATATAAGGGGAGGGTGATGAGAGGGACAGAAACCTGAGGACAGAAGAAGGGGAAGAAGTGGGGTGTTGGTTGGGGAAGGAAAGCAACTCCAAGAGGGAGCAGGTGCGTTAGGCTGCCGTCTGCTGCGGTGGGTCTCAGCCCGGGTGGTCGGCTGACTTATTCCAGCTGGCGGGAGCATGAACACTGGAGAAGATGGCCCTCAGGTTCCTGGGAGCAAAACCAGCACCCACGAGGCTAAAAAGCATCGTAGCAGCCACAGTCCTAGAATCCTGCAGTCTCCTCCGCATACCCCTCAACCCCTCATCTTCATGTCCCCACAGAGGCATCTGTCTGCTGAGTTTCATGAATCATCCCTCATCTCCCAGCCGTGCACATGGTCAGGTGATTTACAGCCAGGTTGTGGGACGGGAGGGAAGATGGGCTGGACAAGGTGAACTCATGGGGATCACAGATCAGTGACCACCAGAGTTATGAGTCTCTCCTCCCACAGACCTCTTCCTTCCAGGAATTTCCATTATGTCACCCAGTATATTTCACTGGTGCCAGAGGAGAACATGCCAATTTAAATGCCCCACTCCACAAACCTTGCATTTCTGATCCTAAGACCACTCTGGCCTTCTCTGTCTACAGGGGCGCCCCAGAGGGAAGATGGATCAACTGCCCCGTTTAAAGTCTGAATAGATCTATAAGTCACAGAAAACGGAACCCCAGGAGAGTGGTATCCAAACCTGGTTTTGTGACATTCTTTTCCTCCTGAGTGTCTCTGGTTGTTTCAAAGAGTGACCCAATGTTCTTGTAAGTCCCCAAAGCAAAATAAATCACAATAGTTTAAACATAATATGGCACATGAGGTCCCTAAGCAGAGGAGACAGACGAGCGTTTTCAGCTACACGAGCACTGGGGATAGAGCGACTCGCCTCCCACGTGCCAGGCACTGTGGGGATTTGAGGCTGGATAGAGAATGGCCTGAGAGGCCGAGCTCGTGCCAGACTCCCTCGCCGGAAGGGAGCTGTGGTTCAGGATGCCGGGTCCTGCTCCCTTCTTGCTGTGTGGTGTAAAGAATGCGCACACGGCCTCCTGCATCCTGACACCACACCTAGGAGAACAGAGACGAAGAAAGCAGCCCTTTGGGGGAAGGTGAACTGAGGCCATTGTCTATCCAGTTTCCAGACTCCACGCAAGTTGTGTCTCAGACTAGGGTGCCCGCATGCAAAGATTTCCAGATTTCTCTGGCACGTTCCTTTTACAAACGCGTTTTCTCACTGCGTTCATTTTGATTGCATTTCTTTTTCTCACTGTGACTCTATTGTGCCTAATTTGGCAACTGGGACAAAAAAGACATGGAAACTGAGTGGGAACTGGCCCAGACCCCCTGCTTGTTGCCATCTTCTTCTGGGAGTAGAGCTCTAGGGCTTTCTATGCCTCCTCCTCCCACACTGGCTTCCCTTCCTTCCCAGTGGCCATTTCTTCAGGGACTTGGAACTGTCCTGGGAGGTTGGCCACCTGCACACAGGCCTCCCCCAGTACTTGCACCTTGGCTGTCTCCAAAGTGCTTTGTGCTTTTCCCAACCTCCAACCACAGAAATATCTTTGAAATCTTGTCTTGAACATTTACCAGGCTCCAACACATGTCCCCCTGGGCTCCCTCCTGCCTGTCTGTCTTCCTTCCCGCAGGTCTGTCTGCTCATGTGTGCCGACACAGCAAACACACGTGGCAGACCAACATTCAGCTCGGTGTTGCTTTGAACAAGCCCTTCCAGGGGATCAGAAATGTGGAGAGCAGGTGTCAGAGGTGACCCACTGGCTGCTGTTTCTGGGAGTTGCTCATTCCCTGGGTCAGGGAATGTGTACGGAGACTGTCATAGCCAGCGCAATGAGCAACCAAGAGGTTGTCACTGGTATCTCCCTGGGAATTGGACCATGATTTAAAAAAAAAAAAGCTTGCCTAGAACACAGACACGCTAGGGTGACTGTAGGGCTTGCGTTCACTCACACCCTGGGTTTGACATCCTTGCCGTCAGCAGCTTGGCAGACAGAAAAATAACAGTTTGTTTTGTGTGTGATCAGAGATAACTTAACCAACTCCTGCCAAGCTCTTCTCTTTGTCAAGAGAAAGAGCAGGAGGGAGGTGAGGGCATAGCAGGTGCAGGGTGGCAGGGGTAAGGTGCAGCCAGGTGAGAAGAGACAGCGAGGGGGAAACCGTGGAGCGAAGGTGGCCCATGAGTGTGGAGTGAGCCGATGTGCAGGCATCCTGCAGCCGCTCGAGGAGGGCATGGGTGGGGAGCGGGGAGGTTCCAGGAATGGAAGTGATACAGTCGGTCACAGGCACGCTCTGGGGTCACCCTTGTGTCCCGCACCGCTGGAGCAGTCATTCCCAAACTTTAGAGAGTGTCGAGCTCACCTGGTGGGCTTCTTAAATAGACGTTGCTGGCTTCATTCCCAAGTTTCTGATTCAGCAGGTCTGAGGAATTTGCATTTCTAATAAGTTCCCAGATGCTGCTGGTCAGGGGCCCGTGCTCTGAGAACCACGCACCAGGAAAGCCCAAAGCTGACTAGCTTTAAACTCTTCTGATACAGGAAGTCACAAGGGCTATATATTAACTTGGCTTTAATACTGCATTCACCAAAAGAAACTTTCTTCATGTGGAAAGCAGTTCAATGCTTGGGGAAGCACTGAGACCTACCCCAGCTCTAATCAGGAGGTAAGAAGTGAATGGAGCATCTTTGGTTTATGGGGGTGCTGTGAGTTGAACTGTACCGACCCCCCGCCAAATGTTGAAGTCCTAACTTCTGGTACCTGCGTATGTGACCTTATGTGGAAATAGAGTTTTTGCAAATGTAATCAAGTGGATTAAATTGGGATTAGGATGGGCCTTAATCCATGGAATGGTCTCTTTGTAAGAGAAAGAAATGGGAAGTTTAGACAGAGACACGGGGAAGAAGACCATGTGCAGATGGAGGCAGACATTGGAGTGATGCTGCCACAAGCCAAGGGACATCAAGGATTGCCAGCAACCACCAGAGGCTGGGATGAGGCAAGGACGGATTCTTTCCTAGTGCCTTCGGAGAGAGCACGGCCGTGCTGACACCTTGATTTCAGACTTCTAACTCCAGACCTATAAGAGAATACATTTCTGCTGTTTGAAGCCCCCCTGTTTGTGGTTATCTATTATGGTAGCCCTAGCAAAGTAATACATGGGGTCTTCAGAGTCGTTGCTTAAGAAGCACCCAGAGTGACCACCCTGGGTGGGTTTTATGTCCTGCTGACTTTTAAGGCAGCTACCCTTTTCCACAAGCATGTCTGTGGGGGCAGCTTTAGATGGTTTGACCATGAAACCTTTCAACAAGGCAATCTGATGTCACCAGCTAGGAAGGCAGAGGGCAGAGGGTGTGGCAGAGGTATGGGGTGGCTGCTGCCTGCACAACCCCAGCAGAGCCCTGCAACTGGCAAGACAGAGGGAGGTGCCGGGCCCTGCAGGAGCCTAGACCAAAGGAAAGAAAGGTTAGGGTGGCCACTAGGTGGTATGAAAAAATCTTCTTAGGGGGCAGGAAGTCCAGGGATCTCAGAGCACCAGGAGTTAGTGTAAGGAAAAAGCAAAGCAGCCTCTCAGGAACTCAGAGCCAAAGCTTCATGTTGGAGGATTGCATAGCCATGTATGTTTGAAGAGTAGAAAGCAGGTAAAGGGAATTATAATTCACACAAGGCCTGAGAGCAGAGCTAGGAAGAAGCCCTCATCACAGCACCGGAGATATCAATTTTCTACTTCTTGATTTGGGGCTTCCCGGCCCTGCCTGGGAATTACCAGCAGCACTTACTAGAAATGCAAGTTCCTGGGCCCCACCTCAGCCATGCTGAGTGAGAGTGTAAGTGGACAGGGCCTGGGAAGCTGAATCTTCACAAACTTAGTAGATATATTTTATGGCCACTAAGTTTAAAAGCCACACTGCAGATGCTTAGTAAACAGTAGTAGGCTTTCCCCTTTCTAGATTAAATCAGGGTGAGTACAGAGGAATGGAGGAGAAAAGGAGAAGAGGAGAGGGGCTTT
The DNA here is from genome assembly GCF_000696425.1 of Galeopterus variegatus. Lineage (NCBI taxonomy): Eukaryota > Metazoa > Chordata > Mammalia > Dermoptera > Cynocephalidae > Galeopterus > Galeopterus variegatus. The sequence goes on along the minus strand of NW_007729807.1, from coordinate 31,942 downwards.
CTGAAGAGCTTTTGGATAGCTCTCCTCCAGGACCTCTCTGTGGGCCACTCTAGGGTGCATGTGACCATGCCTTCCCTCCCGCAGTGGACCAGTCCTGACCAGGTGTCGCGGGGCCAAGCGCCACCGGCTTGTCACAGCTCTGCCACCTACTGGCTGTAGGAGGAGATGCAGAAATCAAGGTAGAGTCTACACTGGTTAAAGAGCAGCTTCAGAAAACACCCACCCACACCCACACACGCACGCACGAACGCACGCACCCTGCAGACCACGGGCCCTCTAGCCCTGGGTAGCAGCAGCTGTGATTACCTGTTGTAACTAGTACAGATGCATTAGTTTCTCCCTCCAGGGGCAGATGAGCCTGGAGAGGGGGAGAAATAAAAAAGAAAGCGAAGCACATGATGAGAACCAGAGGCTCTGAAAAGACTTCCTCATCCCTCCTTTCTTCCTGTTTTCTGTAAAGAACATAGGAGGTAAAGATGTCAGATGAGCACTGTGGAAACGCCCACTCTGCAGGCGTGGGGGAGGGAGAGCCAAGCAGCTGAGGCATTCCTTGGTTCCGAGCCCCAGACATGGGGCTGGAAAGGAGGGGGGAGGGAGCAGAGAGGCTACCAGCGGCTGACCCTCCCTCACTCAGCCAGGCCCTCCTGGGATTCACAGCAACTGAGCATGGACTGATATCACACCCTTCCCTGAGACTCTGTCCTCTTGGCAGTATGCACTCTTTTCTGCCTCAGTTTCCCCTTTAGTCAGCAGATGGGGCTGCCAGAGGCTTAAGCCCAAGTGGGACCTTTTCTGGTGCTCAGAAGAGTGGGAGTGTGAACAGGTATCTCTTGTCTGGCTAGGAAGGACTCCAAACCCCCTGCCCCTGGCCAGGGCCTCTCAGAGGAATGTGGCCCCCTGCCTACCTGCCCTCCCATCCTACCCACCTGCAGACCCACTTGTGTGTGCAGGATGAACTTCTGACATTGCCTTCTCTGTGTCCATGACCTTATGTCAAAACCACTTGGGATTGAGTTTCACTGACCGGGTTACCTCGGGTCTTCAGGGAAAAGGGATTACAGCCTTTCCCAGGAGTCACAGATTCTTGCTCTCTGAGAGAATGCTCTCTGGCTGGCAAACTGTGCCCGCCTGCCCCCCTTCACTCTGCCTGCCTCTTTCTTGTTCTGCATTCCCAGCTCTTGGCTCTCTTCCTTACCCGCTTCTGAAGCTGCCTAGCTGGGTGTAACCTGAGCCAGCTGAGGGGGGGAGCAGGCTAGGAGGGTCCCAGGCAGTGTGGTGCTGCCTTTGTTTGTGGTGCCCCACTTTGCTCTGGCCACACACAGCTTGGTCACTGTGAAAGCACGGTGGCTCAGCAAGGGCAAGCCAATGGACACTGAATGTCACAGAATGGAAACAATCAGGGAAGGCTTAGGATCCAGCTCCACTGAATCACAGGCCAGTACGTTTAATCCAGTTCAGTCCAACCCAACACAACTCAATCCAACCCAACACAACTCAATCCAACCCAACACAACTCAAGCCAACACAACACCACTCAATACAACCCACCACAATCCAGTCCAACCCAATCCAACCCAACCCAATCCAACCCAGTCCAACCTAACCCAACCCAACTCAACTCAATCCAATCCAACACAACAGAATAGAATAAAATAACTAAGCCCAAGCAACTTATTTCCTCATCTCACTGTGCACTGATAGAACTGTAAGAAGGAAGTGAACACCAAGGCAGCATGGTAAGGGCAACGGCAGACCATCAGTAGGTGCTCACCTTTGCTAAAGGAATGGCAATGTTCATCTTCAGTGGTCTCATAGCAGGTGACCCAAGTTGGAAAAGTGGGGTAAGGATGACTTATTAGCTCCATTTTATGAAAGTCAGATCATATCGCTTCCCATCTCCAAAACATACAACCCTTCCCCTTTACCTGCAGGTTAAAGGCTTCCCTCCCACCGTATCCCTCTAAGTCATGTACCTGGCTACAACTGACCCCCGTCCACTGTACACACATGGCGCTTTCCTCCATCTCCGCCTCTGCTCATGCCAGCGGCCCAGGAGCTGGCCACAGCTGACTCCCATCCACTGTACACACATGGCGCTTTCCTCCATCTCCGCCTCTGCTCATGCCAGCGGCCCAGGACATGTTCTTCCTCACACTTCTTTATATCTGAGTCATATTCCTCCTTTAAAAGTCAGCCCCTTTTCTGTGAAATGCCCTCATCAGAATTAACCATTCCTTCCTTTTCATGCCACACCCATTCCTTCCTTTTCATACTGGGTGTGTACTTCACTCAGGAGGAGCTTGATATAGGGGGCGGGGTATGTTGTCAGAAGACCTGGTTGAAAATTCTGAACCCACCACTTGTTAGCTATATCTGACTTCGGGCATGTCATTTAGCCTCTCTGAGTCCTGGTTTATTTATATATAGAACAAGAGTAAAAATAACTGTCCTCCTTATCTCACTGGAATTATGGCTCATTTATTAATTCAACAAATGTTTATTGTGCACCTACTATGTGTGGTGCGTAAATTAGAAAATAAATGTGAAATTGCTTTCTAAATTGTGTTATGGGTCTTAATTGTTTCAGGCAAGAAGCTCTTGAGGGTGGGAAGCAGCCAAATTCCCTTTGAGTTTTCTGCATTGCTGAGTGGGATTTTACACGGTAGGTGCTCAATTACTGTTCAGTGATGAAGTGAGCTGGAGAAAAAGAGGCCCCCAGAGGTCTCACACAGCGGGCCACATGAGAGCCCTGCTGATCCTGTGTTTCCCAGGCCCCTTCCCTGAAATGTCTCCCTTGTCCCCAAATCCTCCCACTGGCTCCTCTCAGGTGCCACATGGAAAAGTCAAGGAAGGGAAAGCTGTAGAGGAAGAGCACAGTATTCCACTGGATAAACGACTTGCTGAGGATGGTGGAGAATGGGATTATCCTTAATTACCTGATTCCTTTATTCATGGGGTGTCTGTAACAAAAACCTTCCAAAGAGCCTGCAGCCCATTGGAAGCTGAGGAAATGATGACCTGCTTAGCGACCCAAGAAGAAGTTACTTGATGCAAGACAGTTCTGTTGCTGGCTTCATCTTGTCCTTTTGGAACAGAACAGGCTGGCATGATCGGAGTCCTGCTGCACCGAAGGGAAAGAAAATGTTTCCATCACACCTTTCCTGGCCTACCCCAAGCAGCTGCGAGTCCAGTGAATGGACTCTAGTCTGCAGGCCCAAGAGCAGGGAAGTTCTGACCTAGGACCCGGGCTCCTGTGATGCGGGTGCTCAGTGGGGACCCCTTTTGGAGCCCTAGAGTAATGACCTGTGAAGTCTCAGCCCTCCTAGAGGTTCCCCAGCCCTCCGCTCCCCACCCTTGTCCTCCTCTGCTCCCTAGTTCCCACCCCTCCCTTTCCCCTCCCTCCTGGTTGGGGGAACCTTGGAGGGCCCCAAGAAGCAGAAGGGAACCAGCGACCCCTGGTGGCAGGCATTGGCGGGAGGCCGACTGGAAGCTCTAGGGTCTGTGGGGACAGGGCCAAATCACGCTCTTGGCCCAACCCTCCGAGTGCACCTCATTTTAAGTCCTAGGTCAGTGTGGGAAATAAACCCTGAGGGGTTTTTTTTGTAATGGTAGATATTTTTGGATTTTGAAAATGGCCATAAACTTTGGAAAGAAGTAAATCACGCTCTTGGCCCAACCCTCCGAGTGCACCTCATTTTAAGTCCTAGGTCAGTGTGGGAAATAAACCCTGAGGGTTTTTTTTTGTAATGGTAGATATTTTTGGATTTTGAAAATGGCCATAAACTTTGGAAAGAAGTCCCTGAGCCAGCCCTAAGCAACACTGAACATTGTAATGCAGAGTGAGACTTCTCTTCAGTTCCTCAAAAATGCTCTGGTTCCTCCAAGCCAAACTGTCCTGGCTTCTGTTGTCCCCTCCATTAACCATGTGTCACACACCACCGTTCTCTCCTGTCATGGAAGAATTGGAGCCAACAACAATAAACATCTGTCTATAGTCCACCTCATGTTATAGCCTGGACCTCAGAGAGCATCTGAGCGCATCATTTCACTGGTGACGCCTGGAGAGATTGGGAGACCTGGGCAGTGCCTCACTGCTGCGGTGGCCAGGACAGGGCCAGGCTCACATCTCCTTCTGGGACAGGCCCTTTCAGCTTACCACACTCTACCACGCCCCACAGGTTAGCTTTCCCTCCCTCAGCAGAATATTTATATCTTAAAAGATGCTTAACCCAAAGAAAAGTTCCTCAAATACTGGAATTCAAGGACGGTGGTGACAGTGTAGGAAAGGTCCTTGAAGAGGGCGTCTTTCCTGTGCTCTTCTGAGGGCCTGCCTGTTTTCTTGTACATTTATGTGAGGCGTGGAGCCTATTTAAGCTGCTGGGAGGGGAGATGGGAGAATGTTCTATTTCTCTACTGAGCAACCCCTTTGAGGCCATCTGGGGACAACAAGAAGGAAAGTGGGACAACGCGGCTTTGTGTGCTTCCTTTTTGCCGGCACTTTTCTACTCTGTGTTCTGTAATATACAAAATGTGTCCAAGGTGACCCCCAGGAGAGGGTTAAAGGGTCAGCCTGGCCTGGTAGTCTAAATTCTGGCTCTGGGAAATGTTGTCATGTCATGATTTCACAACACCTCTAGAATGGCAGTGACCAAATTGTCCTTAGCAATGACCTTCTACCCAAGCCCCTGTCCTGAGTCTGCACAGGCAGAGGCTGATTGCCAGCACCACTTGACATCCACAGAGCTCAGACTCGCTCTCCTTTCTGCACCCAGCTCTCCCTTCCACCTTGCTTATTGGCCCCACCATTCCCTTAGTCACCCAGGCATGACAATCCAGAGTCATCGTGATTCTTCAAGCCCTGTCACCTTCTCTGTCCATTCTTTTCCTCTGTCCTCACTGCCTTTAGGCTAGACCAAGATGAGCATCCGGTCCTTTACGAGTCTCTCCCTCTCCACACTGTGCATATAAGAGACTATACTCCAGGAACATGCAACTTCCTACAGCAAAGGGGTTATGAAGGGAAATCATTTCCACACAGTTTCAGATTCCCACCGTTCAGTACATTTTATCCCTTAACATGTCCTCAGAACATGAAATGGTGCTTTAAATGCATTTCATAAATAAGACTTTGTGTAACCATTACAAGCTTCATGAGGACTCTGGGCTTGAGGAAAGATGATGGGGACTTGGAGGCATGTTCCTGAGGTGCAGCGTGGTAGGCAAGAGGGAGGCGGGAGTTCAAGCACCACCTCCACCCACATCCAGGGGCAGCTGCAAACACAGGCCCAAGTCCAGCTCCTACCTCAAGATGATCAAGAAAGAATGAAGTCTCACTCATCCCGCTACAGATCTCGGGGTGGAGACTCACAGGAGAGCGAGGCTTCCACTCTCCCTTACGATGACGTAGCTGGGAAAGGTGAGCTCCCGGAGGTGTGTGCTGGGTCAGGAGTTGTCATTACCCCTGTGATGATAACTGCTGACTTTAGATTAGTTCTGACTATGGCCAGGCAACGTGCTAAATGCTTTTCATCTACTAACTCACTAAATCTTCACGTCAGCCAAATGTGCTAGATACTGGTATTATTTGCATTTCGTGAATGAGGAAACCAGAATTTAGAGAGATTGACTCCTTTCCCAAAGGCGTGTAGCTAGTTCCTGGCAGAACTGGGTTTGGAGCCCATGTGAACGGCTCTGAAACCCATGCTTTTCCTGCTGGGAATATACCCAGAGGAATGGAAATCATCAAGTCCGAAGGTATACCTGTTCCCCAATGTTCATCGCAGCACTCTTTACAATAGCCAAGAGTTGG